>NC_081411.1:755961438-756261438 GCF_030272615.1 Cryptomeria japonica | reverse complement strand
CAGAGCCATTCACCAGGGTTGTCCTTTGGCTCCTACTTTATATGTTCTCACAGCGGAGGGTTTTGGGTACTTGCTAACACCATCTCTGCTGGGCGTGTCCATGGAATTTCCCTACCTGAGTCACCTTCTCAACTTGTCAATGGCCAATTTGTAGATGACTCCTTTCTCACTCTCACTAAGGAAGAAGATAATGTTCAAGCTACTCTTCAATGTCTGGACACTTTTTGCTTGGCTTCCAGGTCGGCCATTCAATGGCACAAGATGCAATGTTATAGACAATCTTTTATTCCTGCCCCACCTTGGATTATTCAATATGGTTGGAAATGGCTTCGTCATGGTGAAATTTTTCCCTTTTTGGGCATTACTTTTTCCTTTCAAGCTTTTCCTGTGGATCTTTGGAATGTTATTTTAACCAGGATTGAGAAAAAATTAGCCTATTGGATAAGCCTCTCTCTCTGGCTAGTAAATTTCAAATTTGTTTGAAGGTTTTGGCTGCCACTCATGTCTATTACTCTTCATGTTGGGCTCCTTCTAAGGCCTCTTACATGAAGTTGGAAAGACTTCTGCGTGCTTTTCTTTGGGCCTTTGATTTTGACCATCAAGGTTTTCACAGAGTCACTTGGGAGTATTGTTGCCTTCCCAAGGAGTCTGGAGGGCTTGACCTTATTTCTACCTAGAAACAAGGGCTTTCTTTTTGTGCTAAATGGATCGTTAGAGCCTTATCTAGTGACGAGGCATGGAAAATCCTTCTTCACCATTGCATTTCTTTGGGGTTTCCTACCAATAGGTTGACTTGGAAGGTAATTTCTATTCAAACCCTGCTCATTATAAAAGACCCAATTCAGATCTAGGGTACTTTTATTGTTAAAAGCATCTAGTGTGTTTGGGAATCTATTAGACTTTGTCTTCAGTGGGCGGGTGATGGTTTTCGTGATGGGATCTCCATGAATCAATAGAACCTCTGGTGGTCACCTCTTTTTCAGGTGCAAGGATTACCGCTGGCCAAAATTGAGGGTGTTAGTGCTCCGTGTTTTCACAAATGTGGCATTCAAACACCTAAGGATCTATTCTCCATAGTTTCTATGAGTCTCTGGTCATGAGATGACCTCCAGGTCCTCTTTCGTCTGTCTTGACCTGATCGACAAACTTATGACCTTCTGGTTTCGGCCTTACCCTCACATTTATTACATAAGATTGGTATTCAGTCTATCAGACCTTGGTGGAAAGATTGGAAGTGGTATCCTTGGACTCCTTTCACCAGCTACAAACCCAAAATGGGTTATTTCTAGTTGGTACCCCCATTTGCGTATGGTCCATATTTTTAACCAGCAGTGGCATTTGCAATCTTCTCATAAATTCTGGAGACTCGGGTATCTTGATGTCTGGTCTGCCACCATTGAACCCAAGATTGCACACTTTTCTTGGTATGTAATTTTTCAACGGTTGCCTTTGGGTTCCACACTTAAGCATTTGGGGGTTCCTAATCCCTAGTACCCTTTTTCTGGTCAACCAGAAATTTTTATGCATATTTTTTGGTTCTGTAGAAGAGCTCAATAGTATTGAAGCTAGATCCATGATTTCTTTCGGCCTTTTCAGCCTGAGCCCTTTTCTAGGCATATGGCTCTTCTCGGAGATTCACCTAGAATCCCCTTCAAGTTTTCCTAGATATGGCATACTTTCAGAATGAAGATCCTATTTACTCTTTGGAAAGATAGAAATGCAGTTCTTTTTACTCACAACTCTTTCAATATTAATGTCTCACTTTATGCTAAAGCTTACATTTGTAATAATGTATTAATGGAGATTCAGGTACAAGCAAATAAAGTGGCTCTTGAGGTGGGCTACTTATAGGAGCTCCTTCAACATTGGGGCAATGTCCCTTGTGCGGTTACCAAATGCCATCAAAATTTATTTCTGTCGACCGTACTCTGCCTTGTGGCTGCCACTATGGCTGAAGTTCCTCTACCCAATGCTTTTAGACCCCGCGGTCCCAAGCTCCTTGCCGCTCCTCTGGTGGGAGAGACAACGCATGGAGGTGCCACTCGACTTCTCCTCCACATTGTGGCTCTGCCTTGGGGTGACCTTTTGTTGCTCCTTTTACTTTGGCTCTTGTTGTCAGTGATGGCTCTGGGTGGCCTGCTACCACCACCTCTAAGTTTCCTCGCCTATATTTGGCTATTTTGCCTCCCAATAGGGAGGAAGGAGAAGAAGTAAAAGACCTTGAAGATGGATGGTATGTGCCAGACCTGACTCCTAGCTCCACTAATGTATGGGGCAAGAAAGATGATCCAGATCCTCCCCCCTCGGCTTCCTTTGGTTGTTAGACACAATGTACCACTGAGAGGGGGGTGAATCAATGGTTTGCAAACATTTCTCTTTAACTATCCTATGTGTCTATACTAGTTAAAAGATATAACTGAAAGAAGACTTACTTACCGGTTAGATGGGGGACTAGCAAAAATGCACTCACACGTATAAGGGACATCACATAACACCAACATATATGAGAAAAACCCAAGATGGGAAGAACTTTGGTGAGAAATGTTGTTGGAGACTACTACTCCAAACCAGCCTCACAATGAAACTCTGATTATAATGTTTAGGGCATCAACCCAAGGACAACTAACCCTTGATTTAGGGCACCAACCCAAGGAGCTACAACCTCTGCACCGAGCTCCAACTCAATGATTACAAATTTTTTTTTTATACCAAAGTTATCTTCTTGTTACAAATGAATTTTGTAACTCTTCTACAAATCTCTCTACTAGATCTTCAATCCAGTTCACTGCCAGTTCTCTCTCTCACCCTCTGAATGCTACAACCTTACTCTCTGCTACACCTACACCGGTTTAGTATCTTCTTCCTCTTTGTCGATTCTCTCTACTGGTTCTCTCTCTGTCACACTACTGCTATCCGCCACCTGTCTTGAAAAATCAGTCAGATATCTACCATATGATTCCTGCCAATTCTCAGCATGCCTTCTTTGTAATCTTTTATGACTCTTCTCTGTCAGTTTGGTCACCATCAGTTTACTCCTCTATCAAAATCAATGGTTGTCTATCGGTTGCCTCACTGTTGCCGGTTGAAATCTTCAACCCTATTCTCTTTCACACTTAGTCTCTCCTTTTATTCTCATTGAGTACTTGACTGATTTTCTCTCACGTGTAGCAACAACACTCTGTCATTCAGGAGCACAAATAATATCTTTGGCTCACATACTTATAGCCATATTTTCCTACCAAGACATGAGTTTGAACATTGGCATGGTTACGGTTTCTGCCATGCACTGAATCTTCATCCGATCTGATCTTTTATCATCGTGACATGTCAAATCTAATCTGATATCATCCTTGATCGATGTTCAGCATACAATCAATGAGCATTTCCCATCTGTCTACCTTACAAAACATGTCTTCTCTATTTATCCATTTGTAACATGTATTTAGGCCTTTTGTGTGATCGATCATGTTACTAATGCGGTTTCCTTCACCCTCTTCGATATTCAAGATCAACCTTTTTTGGATCTCTGATGTTTCCTTCATCTCAAGCCTCAATTCACTTCTTTTCTTCCTCGAGCCTTGTAGTCATCATAAATGTTGGACCAGTCACCAACGACATCAACGACACATCACACCAACGTATGCATGCATGCCACTTCACCTCCATGTGGCCCCTTTGTTAGCATCCAACTTTTCTAGGTCGGTTATGTCGGTCCAGACAAGATTACCGACCAACCACTCCACCGGGTTCATCTACCGATTCACAGACCTATTGGTTAACCCTAACTGGTCAACCTTCAACCTTGCACTATGCTTCTCTTCTAGTGGAGCACCAAAACCAGTTAGCACATATGCCAACCTACCTCATGATCACCTTCATCAGATGGGAGCCTTCTACATCTACACTTTGTTAGCATTAATAGTGAACATACTTACTAGTAAACACCTTGATGACACCATGTCATCAACCTTCAACTGCCTCCATCTATCTGCATCTGTGGCAACACCTTTCTTCACCACTAGACTGATTTTTCTATTAACATGTTTGTCAAAGTGACAACCATATCCTTCAATTCTTGTACTATCAACTCAACATGTCTACCTAGCTGATCCGGTGCATATCCCTGATCTCATGCACCTAAGGCAGCTTAGTGTTTCACCAGTTCATTCGGTGTGAGCCTTCAATCAACCACCTTTAACATTTTGTCTTATCTAAGAGGACTATGATGCATTCCATGCATAATAAGAGATAAGCTCCACTTACCAGTGTTAGTGGATCCTTGTCATCTACATCCTGCAATGCACTCATGTGGCCTCCCTCTTTATATATCATATCTTCAAACAGGCACATGCGATCTTGTTGGGGCTCACTCACTGTCAGTCATCAATTCAGATGGTGGCTGCATCTTTATCTGGTGGGAGTCCTTCTATTCTGCATCCACACAGTATATTGGTGATCTATACATCATTCTCCTCCTGCATTGATGTGATTCAGGTAACATTTTGGCTCTTCATCACAAACAATAGCTCAACATCTCGCTCATCCTTCTTGTACAGTGGTCATAAGCTTGCTGGATGGCAACTACTCTCTATCAACACATCACTTACCAATTGACATCCTTTCCTCACTGGTGATAGACTATACTGGTAACTTGTTCATATCACCAAAACAAGTCAAACACTAAGTTGTGTACAATTGACTCCAATGGTCATTTACCTGAATGGCATTTCCTCCCTTACCGGTGACCTGCAACACTAAGTGACATCAAAGATATCACATCCGATATGTACCAATGATAGTGTTGCACATACATCTCCTATACTGGTAGCCCTTCTATACCGGTTGACATCAATGACAACACAATTCCAACAATCTCCCCCTTTGGCATTGATGTCAACACATGTAGCATCTGACATACTAGATAATGTCTCTCCCCCTTAGTGTGATCCAACTCCCCCCCTTTGGATAATCCATTGATTCTCACACATGTAGTATGTGGTATACTACAGAACCAAATTCTTCCCCTTTGACAACAATGGCAAAGGGCAATGTCAGAGTCTTTCACCTCCTTGTATTTAGCAGTCACTGTTAGATATTTTTCTCCCCTTTTGCTCTTTACCAGATGCATCTCCTCTTTTGATACCAACTGGTACAATTTCTCAAGTTACAACTCTTGAGATGGAGGAATCAACCATCAAATGACACCAATTGAGCTTGCAAAATTGATATTAATCGTTAAACCTATCAATTTTACAGAAGGGTGTGTCAGTGAATACTACTTACTTTCTGGTCACACTGCATCACCTCCCATTTGATCCCAAATCTCTTTAGAATCAAGTGTGACTATACTATGAATACAACCAACCAAATGAAATGTAGATACCCTTAACCATAAAATTCTCCTAGGTATTCCTACAACCATTTCCATCATCTGCAGTTTAGGCAGTCAACACACTTGCAAGTTCAAGCATGTTGGCTCTGCTTCATAAGCACTTGAACTCCCTCTGATTCATACATCTCTGGTCCTCATTATCTATCAGGTCCAATATTGGGGGTCCAATCAACTCCATATACCAATTGAGTTGTGCATATGTGATCATCTGATGATCTTTCAGCTCCATTATATCCACCATAGCTTATGACATGGCCCTGGATCTTCACAATGCCATACAATATCATCATCATGCCATGAATCAAACCAATTAGCCCAAAATCATGCATGCCTGAATGATCAACAATCGGACCAACATATGTCATTCAGGTCTTCGTCAACACCACCCGAGACATAAATTCCTCATTCCATGTTATCGGGGCTAATGCAATGATCTCGAACCTCATTATCTTACATAACCTGCAAGTACCTATCAGTATTCATATCGGTAACATCCTGTACATACCGGTCCATCTTCACTATCGGAGAACCTTCCTATAACTCCTAACATTTTGTGTCACTGTACATCTGATTCCAATTGTAAACCTCCATCTATTGACACATGCAGTAATAAACCAACTCTATTCTATAGGTGTGTAGCCAAGGTAGCCACTACACACACTTATCTTCTCATTTGCTTCCTTCATACCAGCAACAACTTGTTCTTCCATGTGTCCTTCTTCACTGAGGAGGTGAATGATAAGTTCACTATATTAGTCCCCCTAAGATCATGCATCTCCTTTAAGCCTTAGGAGATATCACCTGTGCATTGAATGCACAGTTCCAGTCCATAGTCTTCTTCCTCCACACCTGCTTGGTCTCATTCTTCTTCCCATTTCCAGTCTTGGGAGAATGTCTTGCCTTCTTTTGTTGATGGGTCCTTACATTTTTGAATTTTGCATCACAACTCAAAGTAGTCCTATAGTAGCAAACAACATCCATGCCAACCTCATGATTTGGGAACTTTCTCACATATCGGTTTTACCATCTTCTTCTATTCATGTTTTTGTGACTGGCAACCAAAACCAGTGGGCCTCTTGATCCTACAGGGACATTTCTCCTTTGGTTCCATGCAGGTGTGTCACTTCCATATGCTCTATGTCCACTTCTATGTTGATCATAGTTGGTATATCGACTTCCATGTGACTACAAGTCCTTCCTGCATGCATAGCTTCTATGGCCTCATTTGTTGCAATTATAACAGATACTATTTGCATAACCAAGAGAGGAAATATGCATGTTTCTTTTCCTTGATACATTTTTCTCAAATGCATGAAACCTATGAGATCTTAGATTATTTCTTATAGACCCCTTTCTACATTCTTCTGCCCTATGGCCATGACCATTACATTCAAAGCAATAACCAAAGAAGAAAGGTTTATAACTTAAAAATTTATTTTGGCATGCATGGGGAGATCTTACTGGTTTAGTATCTCCATTTCTGGTTCTCCAGGGATGGATCCTAGGTTGTCCATTCTTTGCATTTCTTCCATCTGATCTTTTCTTTTCCCACACTTGATTTGTCTTGTGGGCAGTAGCATTTCGCTGATCTCTGCCAGTAGGAGGTGTTCTTTGTTGTCTTCTCATGTTCTTGCTTTTGGTGAGGCTGTCTTCTCCCACCTTCTCTTTTCCTTTGGGATCTATATTATTTCTCCTTCTTGTAGCACCAGTCTTCATCCTTGTCTGCATGTCTTCACTAGTTGTGTTTAGATCAACCTTCTTTTGGGGAGCATTTTTAATTCTGAAGGTATGACATATGTTATCTCCATTTGAGGAGACAAATAAAATGTCATTGTGGGGGACATTCTTGTTGGTGGAGCATTCACTAACACCACTTCCTAAATCTTCAGTGTCCTTGGCATGCTTTTTCTTTTTCAACATTTTGTCCAAGGCATCACTATTGCCATCAAACTAGATTCTTTCCTTGAGCTCATCCTGACACTTCTCAAGGTCATTTCATAGAATCTCCATTTCTCCAACCAACTTATGATATTCTTTATCTTTTACTTCTAGCTCAAATGCTAGATCACTGCACCGACACTCCTTGGTGTCTTCTTATTGAGTATTTAATTCTGAGACACATTTCTCAGATTCTTCAAGGCATTTGATCAACCAGTTCTGCTCCACAATAGTAGTATTCTTGAATAAATTGTATTCATTTCTTACTCTACTGAGTTCTTCAAGTGCATTTACAAGCTCTCTTTCAAGATCAACTTATGCTTCCTCTTCTTCTCCATCCATGGCTATGCATCGGACAAAATGGCCTATTTCCATGCCTTCTCCATCGGATGCCCCCATGCCATGCCATGCCATCACGCCTGTCGATGGTCGTCCAATCAAATGCAAATGGTTCCATCAACCCATACATCACACAGATCTCCCTGCCATTAATCCTGAGCGCCCGGTTTTATGCGCTCTTCCTGCCATTAATCCTCAACGCACAGTTTACCTACTCTTTCATTAATGCACTCCGCGCGTAAATTTCCCCCTCCAAATGGACTCGGAGCAGCAAAAAAATCCCCCATTCTTCCACAGATTTTGGTAAACAAGCAGTAATGGAGACTCAGACAACCAGAAGATAGAGTCGATTGATGAAAAATGGTTCCTTAGTTCAAAAACAGATTATCCCAGTTATCTTAAACCATGGTAGGTGTGTAATTTTAGACTGCATTTTACGCTACCAATGTTTGCGATTCCGTAAATATGAAAAACTAAGCTATTTTCCATTTTAAAGGCTAGCTCCAATGTTTAAATCTAAATGGCTTTGTTTTTTCTGCTAATTCGTCAAATATGAAATAAGCTATTGAAAATGGAGATTCAATCTGAATGGCTGAGTGTTTTTTTGATAATTCATTAAATATGAAATAAGCTATTGAAAATGGAGATTTATAATTGACACAAGTTCTTGGTTTCGTAGATTTTTCATTATTGTTAAATATATGTCTTATATAATAATTTTTGTATTTTTATTATTTGACTTTTGTTTACACTTATTTTTTTAATGATAAATTATTGTTTAAACTTATGTTAATGAATTTAAATTACTAATCAATTATATTTTTAAATATTTGTAGGCAACTAAAAGCTATTTCCAAATCAGACGTGGTGAAGCAAGGGCATCTCTACATATTGCACACCAAAAATCAGGTAAGTTTGTCCATAGTAGCTTTCTTCTTCAATCTTTAAAATGCAAATACTTTCCTGTAATAACCCCATTTTCTATGAATTTAAAACAAATGTTAATTGTTTTATAAGGAGTTCAATGGTTTGGTTAATTTTTTAGTTTGATGTCTTGTAAATTGTATGTTTTTAATTTGTCATTTAATCCAACTTACTCTTGTCTTTGAAGTGTCATATCATAACTTGATCAAAACATGTATTCATCACGTATTCATTGGCCTCCATATCTAAGATATAGACATCATAACATGTTATGTTTGCATCCTTATACACTTCCATTATTATTCTTTTTGCAAAATAGGCTGAAACCTCCATAAACATTTATCTCCTAGGTCAAACCATCACATATATATCACCCCATTTAATCAAAACCATTTACATGTAGACATGATCAAACATTATCCTTCATCTTGGATAGTCAAATTTTATCCAAAAATAACTAAAAACAATGAAAAAATGAAAAACCTAAAATAAAATAAGAAAAGTAGAGTCCATAGGCACATGCCATTCATTACTAAACCACACAAAAGGAAAAACATGAAACAAAATATCTTACATCTGCTTCTAACAAAATATCAAACAAACCTTTAAACCTTTGAACCACAATATATGAAATTCTATATTATTGAGGATTTAATGATATTTCTATAATTTTAATATTAGTAAATTATGTAGAATTTCATATATTGTGGTTCAAAGGTTCAAAGTTTTGTTTGATATTTTGTTACGAGTGGATGTAAGATATTCAACATTAATAATATTTTTTAATTTTTCATTTAATCCAACTTACTCTTGTTTTTGAAATGTCATATCATAACTTGTTCACATCATTGTAGACATCCATATCGTAGGTTTGATCACAATCCATATTGTTGCCATCTATTTGTCCTATCAAAAGGGCATCATGTATTCATTGGCATCCATATCTTAGGATATAGACATCATAACATCTTATGTTTGCATCCTTATACACTTCAATTATTATTCTTTGTGCAAATTAGGTTGAAACCTCCATAAACATTTATCTCCTAGGTTTAGACCCATCATTGTATGCATCTTAGGTCAAACCATCACAGACACACACACGCACACACACACACACACACACACACACACACACACACACACACACACACACACACACACACACACACATATATATATATGTCATAACTTCTTATCATATCATATACATCCAACATCCCCCATCACATACATAGACTAATAAAATTACATTTACATCCACACCATAACCTCATATCCTACCATCATTATATCCCTCAAAATAATATATACATAATATCATCACATTTGATCAAAACCATTTACATGTAGACATTAAACATCACCCTTCATCTTTGATAGTCAAATTTTATTCAAAAATTAAAAAAAAAAGGAAGTAAAACCTAAAAGAAAATAAGAAAAGTAGAGTCCATACGTACATGCGACTCATTACTAAACCACATAAAAAGAAAACTATGAAACAAAATATCTTACATCCACTTGTAACAAAATGTCAAACATACCTTTGAACCAAAATATATACAAAATTTTATATTATCGAGGATTCAAATGCAGATAGTTGTGTTCAATTAGAAGATCAAGATGTGTCTGGAGTTGTCATTGGTGAAGACCAAAGAATGGGTAAAATTCTAAATCATCATTTTATAGTCAAATATTTAGATTCTTTTAATTATTTTTTTACTTAATCACATTTTTTTTATAATATAGATGATTGGAATTCATTTGATGCTTCCTCTAATAAATTTCAAAATTTCGTTCATTATTTGAATTCATTACTCCAAAATTTACCAACAAGAGCAGATGAAAGAAATATTTTCAGTGAATGTGTTGAGAGATTTAGAAAAGATATTGATGCATCTCTTTCTTCCAAATTTACACCAAACCCTGGGTCAGAGAACATGCCTATCAAACAAATGTCACCATGGTTTAGTCCAAGTAAAATGCACAAACGTCATTCTATTCATCAAAGACACAATGTCATTTCTCAAGACTTGAACAAAAGAATGGAGTGTGAAAATTTTCAATTCCCCTCTATAGGATGTAGAAAGAAGAAGAAAAAGAATGTCACTAATCACTCAGGCATAGTGATACAAGAAGAAAGTCTTATTATCATGCAACAACAAAGTGAGTACATTTATTATAAAGTATTTTGGTAATTTACATAGCAATGTCTTATTTTTATTTCATATATTAAACATATGTTATTGTAGATTTGGATGATCAAGCAAATACTTGATGACGTCGATTACCTTTTTCATTGATCTAAACCAAACAATAACAGATGAAATAGACCATATAGATGGTAATTTTTTAACTATTAAATGTATTTATTAATTCTATAAAAATATACTCAATTCATATGTCTAATAACTTTTATGTCCTTATTCAAACAAACTAGATAAAATTTGTGGAGATCAATCATCAATGGCCAATGTTATCCCCACTCAGACATTTCGACAAGCCAATCTAGGTATTAAATAATATAATATTCTTCATATTAATTACATAATGTGGCTTTACGGTTGAACATTTTATCTAAGTTGATGTGCATGTTTTTGCAGTTTTAAATGATCAACAAATACATGAAGAACATATGTTGCCCTTTCCTATGGATCTTAACCAAACAACAACAATGGATGCAATGCAAACTAGAGATGGTAAGAAAATTGAAAGTTAAATTTCAATCAAATTTTGGATCTTTAACTTCTAAATTAATTTTATTTAAGTTGACATGTTAAATATGCATGTTATTGTAGCTTTAAATGATCGGGAAAAAAATGATGAATTGAACTTCAATCAATAATGAGTCTTTTACTTGTAAAAACATTATGAATTGAACTTCAATCAATAATGATTCTTTTACTTGTAAATTAATTTTATAACTAGCTCATTATATGTGCAGGTATTGATGATACTATAATGGAGGATCGTGGTCAATATTTTCCTGGATAACCATTATGGTGTATGATACTTTATTGTAATGGATTATTTATTGAGTGTGTAACTCTATTTAGAAATTGGATCTTGGATGGAGTGGCTTGTGTTTTCAAGATAGAGACATTATTTGCATACTATATTTTTGAGTTGGACTTCTATTGTGTATGTGAGAAATTTGCTAAATCCATTATGAATTTTATTCATTTTATGCCATTAGCATGCAATTTTCTTTGGGTCATGTTATTTTTACATGATACTTTAAATATGTTTTGACATCTAACATGTCATGTGTTGTGTAAATTTTTAATGATTTTGAGGTGTACACCAAAGAAATTGTCACTTGATTAAGAATGCAAAACTATAAACATTAACCAAAACTAATAGAGACATGAACTAACTTGTCTAGAACCCTTGATAGTAAACAAGTCAATAAAACACTATATAGGTGTCTAGTAGGATTTTGATTTATTTGACTAGTACTTGTCCATACATATCTTAGCCAAATATAATCTTCTCCCAATTTAAAACTCATTCAAACTAATAATTGATTTAACTATGAAGTGGGTTCTATTTAAATCTTCAAGGAAAACATAGAACTTCATATTGAAATATTCAAAGCATCTCCATTTTAGAAAAGAAAAGACATCATTAAAATGACAATATTGTTTATTTTATTCTATCGAATTAACAAGCATGAGTATTTGGTTCTATTCTTTATAAGTAGGGCAGGATGTATAATTCACTTATTTCTCTATTTATCTTACATCATAGTCCAAAAACAAGTTGTCTAGAGCTTGATTTGGTATAACTAAGTTATCAATGATAAACATAGGTACAACAATAAATGAGAGAAAAATGGTTAATTTATTCATGTATGAAACATTAATTTAATTTTATGAATAATACCACTTTTATTGTATAAAAAAATTCTATTTAATTTTGTATAAATCATTAATTTAATTTAAAATTATTAGTACATTAAAAATATAGTTGTTGAATAATTTAAAATTATTAGTACAATCAATTGATAGAGAAAATATGTTAGAAAAATTAAAATATAAACATGGAAAAAATAATGATATATAATCCTTAAAATAGTAATTAACAACCCGTTTAAATAAATTCACTAAAATGAAAAAATATTTTTACATGCAACGACAATCATTATAAATTTATTTGGATTAAAAAAGAAACATGTTGAATTAATATATTTATTTTGATAATATATTTTTTTTAAAATCAACATACATTTTTTCCAAATTTCGTAAAAAATAATTCAATTAAATAAAATAATCCAAAAACATGGAAACAAAATTTTTGAAAAAAATATTTTAAAAAAATTATAAACATTTTGTTTTTATTAATATTTTTTAAAGCAGGTAAACCGGGCGTTGAGGATTAATGTTAGGAAGAGCGCGTAAAACCGGGCGTTCTGGATTAATGGTAGGGAGATCGGTGTGATGTAGGGGTTGATGGGACCATTTGCGTTTGATTGGATGACTGTCGGCATGATGGCATGGCATGGCATGGGGGCATCTGATGGAGAAGGCATGGAAGCGGGCCATTTTGTCCGTTGCATAGCCATTGCCCACTATTACTGCCAAACACATCTTGCCGGTAGGAGTGATCTACATGATCATCCTCAGATGTGTGCCTCTCATCTTTTGATTCTTGAAACATGAAGAGGTGGGTTCCTTCTTCATCACTGTTGCGGCTACTAGTAGATCTGCCTTCATCATCTGCAGATACATGAGATATATTTGTCATCCTATCTTCACAAACTGGTTATGTAGTGGTAGGCTCATTTCCATAGAGCTTCTTCAATTTGTACCATAATATTTTTGCCGATCTGCATCTATCCACCTATGAGGAGACATCATCTGATAACCCACAGAGTATAGTCTTCATTGCTGCTTCATTGCACTAGTTTCTTTTTTCTACATCAAAATCGATGGGAGGACTGACTTTACTAGGGCAACCGTTTACAACAGACATCCACACATCAAACCCTAGGGAGGACAAGTAAACATCCATTCTGCAACTCCAAATGGAATAGTTTGAACCATCAAATACTGGAGCAGGGATTGACACTAAACAAACCATTGTATCCTTAAGCCAGAGTCTACCTAAGCTAGAGAAAGCTTATCAACCGAGAACCTAGGGCTCTGATACCAATTGTTAGACACAATGTACCAGTGAGAGGGGGGTGAATCAGTGGTTTGCAAACTTTTCTCTTTAACTATTCTATGTGTGTATACTAGTTAACAGATCTAACTGAAAGCAGACTTACTTACCGATTAGATAGGGGACTAACACAAATGCACTCACACATAAAAGGGACATCACATAACACCAACATAAACGAGGAAAACCCAAGATGGGAAAAACCTCGGTGAGAAATGCAGTTGGAGACTACTACTCCAAACTAGCCTCACAATGAAACTCTGATTACAATGTTTATGGCACCACCCCAAGGAGCACCAACCCAAGGAGCTACAACCCCTGCACTGAGCTCCAACTTAGTGATTACAAAAACATATTTTATACCAAAGTTATCTTCTTGTTACAAAAGGATTTTGTAACTCTTCTGCAAATCTCTCTACTGGATCTTCTATCCAGTTCATTGTCGGTTCTCTCTCTCACCCTCTCACTACTGCAACCTTACTCTCTACAACACCTATACCGGTTCAGTCTCTCCTTCTTCTTTGTCGGTTTAGTCTCTTCTTCTTTATCGGTTCTCTCTCTGTCACACTACTGCTATCCACCACAAGTCTTGATAACTGAATCAAATATGTACTATCTAATTCCTATCGGTTCTCAGCTTGCCTTCTCTACAATCTTCAATAACTCTTCTCTGTCGGTTTGGTCACCACTAGTTTACTCCTCTATCAGACTCAATAGTCGTCTATCGGTTGCCTCACTGTTGTTAGTTGAACTCTTCAACCCTATTCTCTTTCACACTCAGTCTCTCCTCTGATTGTAGTTGAGTACTTAACTGATTTCTCTCACATGTTGTAACAACACTCTCTCATTTAGCAGCACAAACAATATCTTTGGCTCGCATACTTATAGCAAAATTTTCCCACCAAGATGTGAGTTTGAAAATTGCCAAGTTTAGGGTTTCTACCATGCACCAAATCTGCATCCAATCTAATCTCTAATTATCATGACATATCAAATCCAATTTGATATCATGTTCTTGATCAATATTCATCACACAATCAATGAGCATCACCCATCTGTCTACCTTGTAAACCACATCTTCTCTATTTAGCCATTTGTAGCATGATTTTTGTCCTTTTGTCTCATCGATCAAGTGACTGATGTTGTTTCCTTCACCCTCTTCGATCTGCAAGATCAACCTTTTCTGGATCTCTATTGTTTCCTTCATCTTGAGCTACAATCCTCTACTTTTATTTCTTGAGCCTCCTAGTTGTCATAAATGTTGGACCAGTCACCAACGACCTCACCAACACATCACACCAACATGTTCATGCATGCCACTTCGCCTCCACGTGGCCCCTTTATCGGCATCCACCTTTGCTAGGTCAGTTATATCTATCCAGACAAGATCACTAACCAACCACTCAATTGGGTTCATCTACTAGTTCACAGACCTGGTGGTTATACCCTAATCGGTTTGCCTTCAACCTTGCATGTTGCTTCTCTTCTAGTGGAGCACCAAAACCAGTTAGCACATATGCTAGCCTACCTCCTGATCACCTTCATCAGATGGGAGCCTTCTTCATCTACACTTTATCAGCATTACCGATGAACATACTTACCGGTAAACACCTTGATGGCAACATGTCATCAACTTTCAACTGCCTCCATCTGTCTGCATATGTGGTAACAAATTTGTTCACCACTAGACTGGTTTTACTATTAACATGTTTGTCAAAGTGAACACCATATCCTTCAATTCCTGTACTGACAACTCAACATGTCTACCCGGCTGATCTGGTGCTATCCCTAATCTCGTGCACCTAAGGCAGCTTAGTGTTTCACCAGTTCATTCGGTGTTAGCCTTCAATCACTTGATTTTAACCTTTTATCTTATCTCGAAGGACTATGATGCATTCCATGCATAATAGGAGATAAGTTCCACTCATCGGTGGTAGTGGATTCTTTTCATCTCCATCATGCAATGCACTCATGTGGCTTCCTTGTTTGTGCAACATATTTTCAAATAGGCACATGTGATCTAATTGGGGCACACTCACTCTCAGTCATTCCTTCACATGGTGACTCCATCTTTATCCGATGGGAGTCCTTCTATTCTGCATCCACACAGTATATCAGTGACCTGTACATCCATCTCCTCCTATGTTAATGTGATTCGGGTAACATTTCGCCTCTTCATCACAAACAACAACTCAACATCTCGCTCATCCTTCTTGTGCACTGGTCATAAACTTGTCGGTTGGCAACTACTCTCTGTCAACACATCAATTACCAGCTGACATCCTTTTGTTACCAGTGATAGACCATACTGGTAACCTATCCATATCATCCACACAAGTCAAACACTAACTTGTGTACCAGTGAGTCCAATGATCATTGTACTGAATGACATTTCCTCCCTTACTAGTGACTTGCAACACTAAGTGACATCAAATATATCACATCTGGTATGTACCAATGACAATGTTGCACATACATCTCTTATACCAGTAGCCCTTCTATACCGGTTGACATCAATGACAACACAATGCCAACACTGCTTTGGCTTCTTGAGGAAGTTTTTTGATTAATAGCTTTGTTTTTTGACTCCGGCTTCTTTCCGTGTGACTCTCATGGGGTGATTTTGTATCCTCGGCCTTTTTTTGTGAATATGTACTTTAATATTATTATCTAATAGAGAAAGTCTATTTGTAAAAAAAAAATTCAATAAACAAGATTGAAACCAAACAAAATATAATGAAAACTGAATTAAAATATTATTTATTATATTAAAATAAATAAAAATATACTAGATCATTTTATTTGAGAAAAAAAATACATTGAAATTATACCTTTCAACCTTACAACCAAATAAACTTTGATTATAACTATAATTTATTTTCAAAGTGGCCTTGTCATAGGTTTCTGCTCTAATTTCGGAAAGCATTCTGACTGCAATTGTTGTTTGAAATTCAAAAAAATATTGAAAAACAGATATAACAAAAAAAAGTCATCATCAGTGTTTTGTACATTAGTTTGAATTGTACACATGTTATAGTTTTCGATGTACATGAGAACAGTCTCGAGTGTGAAGTGTTCTGCAACATTTTCTTCTTTGTGGAAAAGTACTCCAAATCTTTTGACGTCGATTTCCATCTCAGCTTAAATCTCGACGGATATGTGACTAGCAATCTTTGAATATGCATTTTTCCAACATCAATTTCATAGACAATTCAGAGTTATTGGAGATACGCAGAAAACTGAAAAGACTGGGTGAGTAGCGTATGCAATAGGTATTTCAGAATTTTTGGGAAATCTATTTGTTTCACAAAATTAAATAAAAGAATGAGTGGCCATCCTTAAATTACACATACTAAGTAGCATGTTAAGTTTAGAGAATGTCAATCAGTTTTGATTGTGTAACACTTTTAAGCTTAGAAGTCAAAACTTAGTGTGTGGTTTAAGCTGTCAAGAATGAGTGTGGTGACGATAACAATATATAAAATATCTTGAATTTAGTCTAAAATATTTTTTGTTCAAACTTTTTAATGCATTATAAAGAAATTTCTACCTTTTCATCTAATACCATTCTTTTTTCTAATTACAAGATTATTTAAATGGTTAGCATTTTACTAACAAAAAATTAATTTAATATGCAAAATTTATATGATTGTAGAATGACTTATAAAATTGCTATAATTGTTTTATTTTTTCAAATCTAGAAGTTAAATATTTTTATTTTTATTTTTTTGCATTCCTTAAAAATAGTTTTTATTAAATAAATTTATAATTTAAAATGATTTTAGGAAGTGCATTTTCTTGTATAAATTATAGTTGAATATATAATTAATTATTTCAAATCTTATTAAATAAAATTTTAATTTCATTATATTTAAATAATTTATCTTAATATTTGTTAAATTATTAAATTTATTTTAATGTATTTCTCCACAAAATTTATTATATTGGTTTTATCTTCCTCTTCTTACCTACACCATATATTTTATATTCTATTGCATCACCTAATTTTCCAATGATTTTTATTCATATTCATTCTTCTTCTTATAACTGTTGTTTGTCTCTTACAATTTAGCTTTGTTTCGTCTTGTCTTATGGTAGCTATTATTATTTTAAACTTTCTTTGTATGCATGCTATTGACTGTAAATTCTTTTTCTATATAAAAATTTATGATATTAGTATTATAAATTATTAACCATTTCATCACTTGTTTACTAGAATATGGATAACCTCTTATTATAGTTCTCTTTGTATACTAGCACACAAAGACTATCTTGTGCAAGTATCCTTAAGATTGCATACCCTCACTAGAAACTTATACATAATTTTATTATGTAAGAGAAATAATAAACAAATTTAAAATGCATAAATCCAAATGTTTAAGTATAATGAAATGAGTGTTTTTTATTAAGGTAAACGGGTTTTACAGGGACCCAAAACCCAAAAGTTTTACCAAAAACCTGGAAATAAGCATTAAAGTTTGAAACCAGCAGCAAAAGAAAAATGAAAAATGGTCCAAGCCCACAAAATAATCTACAAAAGACCAACGATTCAGACCAACACAAACAGAGACCTACTGATAAGAATGCATCAAATCTGCATTTTTCTGAATCACCTTCCTGTTGATATCCTCCATCTCGTCCATGATAAATCTGGAGTTGCCTTGCTCCGGGTTCTTTCTCCTAGTATGGGTACAAAAATGAGTCATAGTTTGGGATGTAGGTGTTTGACCACCTACACTTTTTACAATCTTCTTCTGCTTAGAGTATGAAGGTGTCACACTAGCAATGGGCTCAACCTTGTAATCTACAATCATGTTGTTGACCATCAACAAACCTTCCAAACTATTATTCATGGTGGCCTTGCCGATCTCAACCAGGTTTTTCAGACTACCTTTGATTTCTGCAACACTCACATCCAAATTCCATATCCTACTTGTTGGCATTAGAGATGAATTGATTGTCTTGCATTGATGTTTTGTCATTGATGTCAACACTAACTGTTATGGTTAGTTACCGACAGACAAGTTTTGGTTACCGATAGAAGATCTAGTGTTACCGGCATAAGAGACCATCAGTTGGACACTTCCAGCATGTTTGGATCAATGGAGTATGTTTGATTTTTTGTGTTACTTGTTCCTTGAGAATATTTTGATTAGTTCGTATTGACTTGATAATTAGATGCTATCATACACTCTTACCGACATTGGTTTAAGGTTTAACCGACAAAGATTTTACTGAGGAATCTTAACAGGATGCATAAGTGGTGTTGGTGTGGCTTCTAGATGGATTTCAGGATGCTGAAGATGTTCTTTGATCATGCTTCAACTACTTGAAGACATTTCTTTGGCATGGTGGACCCAAAATAGGTCCAGTTCCTATCTAGGTTATGGACCAGTATCATGTTAATGTGTACTCTACATGTTACCGGGATATTTTGAGATGATTTATGGATTTGTTATTGTTGTTTTGGTCTTAAGCCAACATGGCATATCATTGCAATATGAATTTATGTAATGATCTTATTGTAATATCTTTTAGGTGGAAAACCTACTTGGTTTAGGCCTTAGGGTTGGTATAAAATGATATAAGATCTCATTGTAATAAGTGTTCATGGTCATGGAATGAAATATCATATGCGAAGTAGATCTGGTCAATCATAGGTGATCAAATTGGGATTAAGGAAGAGGTCAAAGGCCTCCGGTATTGAGCTTAACTAGAACTGTAATCAGGCATGGTAGATGCTATCTCTAGCATTTCATTATTCTGGATTGTTGTCCATATATCTTGAGGTGGTTTTAACCTCTATAGTTAGTGAGACTCTTTTTTAATGAGCAGTATGCTCTAGGAAGTGTGCCTTCCTGTATGTGCAGGCCCCTCATTGTAACACATACTTTATGTAGAAGTATCATTTGACTGTGGGTAGGCTCCCCACCATGGTATTTCCCTTTCCAAGTTTTCCATGTACAAATCATGGTGTTATGTGGTATGGTTGCTTTGCATTGATTATCTGTTTAATTGTTAAGTTGCATTGTTTACCCATATCTATTTTTTCTTTACTGGTACTTAATCTGGTTAAAGGTTATTAAGTGGATTAAATGTTATAATCTGTTAACAACTAATTCAACCCCCCCCCTCCCAGATGTTCACCAGTTATCCTAACAATTAATATCCGAGCTTTGGTCCTCTTTTGCAGAAGCTTAACCACTTGAGGTAGATCCTATGGTAGCTAACACTTCTAATCCACCAACAACTATTTCCAGAAGAGATATCCCTAAGCTTGATGGAATAAATTATGGGATATGGAAAATTTGAATGGAGACTCATCTTAGATGTCTTGGCAAGGATATTTGGGAGATCACTGAGAAAGGATACACACCATATGATCCAACATTTGGCAATCCTGCTCCCGCAGACAGATAAGAATATTGAAAATGATTGCAGAGCTAGAGAAGCCCTCTTGTGTGCACTGACTAATCAACAGATCATGAGATTGACTAATAAATCATTGACAAAGGTTATGTGGGATAAATTGTAAACTCTGAATGAAGGTGACCCTACTATCAAAATTACTAAACTTGATGGTTACCGGGTAAGATATGAAAACTTGAAAATGGAAGATAATGAAAGAATTGTTGTGTTTATGGAAAGAGTAAATGAGATTGTTATGGGAATTCAATGTTGTGGTCGATTTTCGAGTGAAGATGAAATAGTTTCCAAAGTATTGAGAGCCCTTCCACCAACTTACAAGATGAAGTCAACTAGAATTAATGAGTTGGGGACAATGGCTAACCCTTCAGTTAACAGAGACATTTTGATTGGGAAATTATCTGCTTTTGAGATTGAAGAATGTGGATCTTCTGGAGCTGTAAAGTCTGAACCTGCTTTTCATGCATCATCATCATCATCTACTAGAAAAAGTGATTGGAAAGTCTTATATGCAAAAGAATTGGAAGACATGAGGAAAGAATATGAAGAATTTGAGTAACTTGAAGCCTTATTTTCTAGAAGAGTACTTAAAGGTCCAACATGAAGTAAGTACGAAGGAAAAGAACCTTTTAAATGTTTTACATGTAATAAGATTGGTCATTTTGCACCTAGATGTCCTAAAAGGAATGCAAGATTTGAGGAAATAGCTAAGAAATCATTTAAGCCTAACCAGAATAGATATAGATTCAAGAAAAGTAAACAATGCTATGTAGCGGATGAGGAAGGAGTAAGCGATGACTCTCGAGATGAACTGACAAAAGACTTTGCTATTGGATCTGGAAATGGAAAGGAATGGGTGTTCTATAATTTAAAGGAAGATGAACTAGAACCGGCTATCATGAATAAAGAAAAGGCCCTGGCAGCAAAAGTTGAAGATAAGGATGAATGGGTAATTGATAGTGGATGCTCACATCATATGACTGGAGATAAAGGAAATTTCTATCCCTGAAAGAATACAATGGTGCTCAAGTCAGATTTGGAGATGACAAAGCATTTATGATCAAAGGTAGAGGTATTATTTCTTTGGATGGAAAGCATATTACTGATAATGGTTATTATGTAGAAGGTTTAAATCATAATCTTTTGAGTGTTGGTCAATTGGTGGACAAGGGTTTTCAACTGCAGTTTAAAGATAGAAAATGCAAAATCATTAACAAGATTGGTTTGGAGATTGCAACTGGTATTTAGACTCAAGGTAATATCTTTCACTTGAACACTAGTAATAAGACATGTTTGATTGCTCATATTGATGAGAGTTGGTTATGACATAAGAGGTTGTGTCATGTTAATTTTGATTGTATTGTTAAGATTAGTTCAACTAAGGCAGTTAGAGATATACCTAAGATTATGAAGCCTCATAATCCATTATGTAAGGAATGTCAAATGGGAAAGCAAGTTAGAACTTCTTTTAAGAGCATACATGATAAATCTAATGATGTACTTGATTTGATTCACACTGACTTATGTGGTCCAGCAAGGACTAGAAGCTTTCAAGGTGATAGGTATTTCATGTTGATTATTGATGACTATTCTAGAATTATGTGGGTGACTTTTCTAAGGGAGAAGTCTAAAGCCTTTCAGAAATTCAAGATCTTTAAAGAAAAGGTTGAAACATAAACTGGATTGAAAATCAAATGTCTAAGATCATATCGAGGCGGTGAGTTCACTTCTCATGAATCTAATAGTTATTGTGAGACAAATGGAATTAGGAGACAATTATATGCACCTAGGACTCTTCAGCAAAATGGAGTAGTGGAAAGAAAGAACATAACCATTTTGGATGAAACAAGATCTATGATGATAGAAGCCAAATTGCCTCACATCTACAAGAGAGAAGCAGTGAGTACAATAGTCTACACATTCAACAGAGTTCACATCAAAGGTGAAAGTGGTAAGTACTCATATGGTGACAAGTGAGAAATTATCTATCAAGGATACTTCTACACTGGTAAATATGACAAGGTATAAGTCTATGATTGATGGTTTGTTATATTTGAATCAGACTAGATGGGATGTTATGAATGCAGTAAGTATTGTTTCAAGATATCAAAGTAACCCCTAAAGAAAATCATGAATGTGCAGTAAAGAGGATATTCTGGTATTTACAAGGAACAACAAAATATGGTTTATGGTATTCTAAAAATGATGATTTCACTTTATGTGCATATACAGACTCAGATTGGGTAGGAGATACTGATGAGAGGAAGAGCACTTCTGGTGGAGCTTTCTTTCTTGGAAAGAAATTGGTTTCATGGATCAACAAAAAATAGTCATGCATTTATTTATCTACTACATAAGATGAATATGTTGCAGCAACAACTAATTGCACTCAAGTCTTGTGGATGAAGCAAATATAGAAGGATATTAGGGTAAATTGTAGTGAACTGGTAGTTATCTACTGTGATAACTCTGGAGCTATTGACATGTCTAAAAATTTGGTATTTCACTCTAAGACTAAGCATATATCAATAAAGTATAACTTTCTAAAGGACAAGGTAGAAGGAAAGGAAGTCAAATTGGTTTATGTGAACACTAAAGAACAAATTACAAATATATTCACTAAACCATTGTCTAAGGAATCATTTGAGTATTTGAGAGATAGGTTAGGGGTTTCTGCCTCTCCGGAGGAGACTTGATTGATGGAGTGTCATCATTTTGACATGCATTATTAGAGACATTATTCATTTCGATAGTAATGAGTGGTGGTACTACTTAGGGGGAGTAGTCAGCTTTGAGATTCAGAGGTTTACATTACTGCTTTGATATTTTTGTCATATTTCTGGCATTGATGTCAAAGGGGGAGAGATATTGATGTCAAAAATAAATAAAAAAAGTGAGTTGTATACATTAGGGGGAGAGTTACTGATATTGTTAGTTGTCTTCCATAGGGTGAGACTTGTTTGGCATTTCTTGGTACTTAGATGTTTTTCACATCTAGTGTTGCCATCAATGCCAAAAGGAGAAATTGTTGGCATTATGGATGAATTGATTATGTGTTACATTGATGTTTTGTCATTGATGTCAACACTATCTATTATGGTTGGTTACCGACAAATAGGTTTTGGTTACCGGTAGAAGATCTAGTGTTACCGGTAGAAGAGACCATCTGTTGGACACTTCCAATATGTTTGGATCAATGGAGTATGTTTGATTTTATGTGTTACATGTTCCTTGAACATTTTTTGATCAGTTGGTATTGAGTTGGTAATCAGATTCTATCATACACTCTTACCGACATTGGTTTAAGGTTTAACCGGCAAAGCTTTTACTGAGGAATCTTGACATGATCCATAAGCTGGGTTGGTGTGGCTTCTAGATGGATTTCAGGATGCTGAAGATGTTCTTTGATCATGCTTCAGCTACTTGAAGACATTACTTTGGCATGGTGGACCCGAAATAGGTCTAGAGCCTATCTAGGTTATGGACCAGTATCATGTTACCAAGATGTTTCAGGATGATTTATGGATTTGTTATTGTTGTTTTGGTCTTAAGCCGACATGGCATATCATTCTAATATGAATTTATGTAATGATCTTAGTGGAATATCTTTTAGGTGGCTGACCTAATTGGTTTAGGCCTTAGGGTTGGTATAAAATGATATATGATCTCATTGTAATAAGTGTTCGTGGTCATGCAATGTAATATCATATGTGAAGGAGATTTGGTCGATCATAGGTGATCGAAATGGGATTAAGGAAGAGGTAAAAGACCTCCAATATTGAGCTTAATCAGGACTGTAATCAGGCATGGTAGATGCTATCTCTGGCAATTCATTATTCTGGATTGTTGTACATATACCTTGAGTTGGTTTTAACCTCTATAGTCAGTGAGACTCTTTTGTAATGAGAAGTACACTCTAGGCAATGTTCCTTCCTACATGTGCGAGCCCCTCATTGTAACACATACTTTCTGTAGAAGTATCATCTAACTGTCGGTAGGCTTCTGACCATGGTTTTTCGCTTTCCAGGTTTTCCTCGTACAAATCATGGTGTTATGTGGTATGGTTGCTTTGCATTGATTATCTGTTTAATTGTTAAGTTGCATTGTTTACTGGTACCTATTCCTGCTTTACCGATACTTAATCTGGTTAAAGGTTATAAAGTGGATTAAATGTTATAATCTGTTAACAATTGATTGACCCCCCTCCCCTCTCAGTTGTTCACTAGTTATCCTAACACTACTTTCATGATTCAATTTTAACTTGTCCATGTCCTCGCTCACTTTTTGGGTCAACTGGAGGATTTTTTTCTGATTTATTTGGTCCCAAAGTGTTTGTAAAAGTATCAACAATACCCTTAATACCTTATTTAAGGACTTCGATCTCCATACCCATTTTCTGGAGGCACTCCATCTGACTGCTGGTTGTAAGGGAAGTACAATCATCCAAGTCAAGGTCAATGACAATCCTCCCCTATTTCCCAAGATCAAAATTAATGTGGATTTCAATTTTAATCTACTTTTCATTATCAATGTTGTCCCCCCTTTCCATATTTGGGCTTCTTAGGTCTGGGAGAGACAAAGTCAATAGGCTTAGTCCCTAAAATTTGGTATTTACTAGAAGCCCACCTAGGGTGCTTGTTGTGTCTACTACTACCCCTCATAGGGGTAAGAATGGGACCCTCACCAGTAGATGGACAATACTTAGGATCATCAAATAAGTCTTGATCCTGCCAATCCTTGACAAGCCTAGAATCTTCCCCTTCCGAATTCGTATCATAAACTACCTAGACCTTTGGTTTGGATGAAGAGACATGGGTATTCAAAATAGGGGATGCCTTGACTTCATGGGCCTTAGCATAATTCATAATGAGACAAATAAGGCCCTCATGGAGGACCAAGTTGTCCACATTCTCAACATGTTTCTCCAGAATATGCTTTAAGGAAGACAAAAGATAAAAAGGGATGAAGATTTTCCTATCATGTCTGAAGTGATTCAAAATGAAAAAGTGATAGAAAAAATGACCGCATACCAACCATCAAGAGTAATGTATCACATGATCACTTCCGCCACATCAACCTAGGGCATCTGAAGATCCTTTTGATTATAGCCACCATCAGCCATCTTTTGAACCTTATTCCTCTCCTTCAGCTTGTCGAAGAAGGTTGAACTAGCTTCATTTGCAGATTTCCTCTCTCTATACAACTTCCTTCTCTCCATCTGTAGGCCAGTAATTTCAGCAATAAAGTCTTCATCAATCCTAAATTCTACACTGTAGACCTTCAGGATACCATTATCCCATCCATTCACAAATTATTCAGTGGCATTTGATGAATAACCCTTCAACCTTTCAATATATGGCACTGATCCTCCATCCAAAATCTCATTCCAAACCGCAGAGTTCCTTTTCCAATTTTCAAAAGAGGTGGGTTCCATCCTATTCTTGTCACCCCCCATGAAATGCCCAATTCTGCTAAAACTGGAAAGTACACCCAAACCACACATCAACAAACCAACCCAGAAACAAGTGAAGCCTCTAGAATAGCAGGAGTTGGTCGTTGAGAAAACCTTCCACCAGAAAAAATTATCCCAATAGCTTTCAGTCATTATGAATTGGTGATGAGTGGCCGCTTAATTTGGCATCCCTTCTAGATAGTTCTCACAAGTTCCTTAGTAAACTTTCTATTTCCATCCACCATTTAGCCTCCATGTAATCCACCCCAAGATTTGCCATATAATTTGCAGGGGCATTCCCTTCTTGATATGTCTGTGAAGCTTCAAAGTCCTCCAAGTTGGCAATCAAATGAGTGTTGATAGTTATGAAAAGGATAATTCTATTAATTCTATCTTAATATTTGATTATTAATTTGTACAATAATTTTTAATTTAAGATTATGTTTATATGAAACTAAGAAGTAAAGATGATTCATTATAATTGGAAGCTTCTATAAGTAATTTGCCTAATCTAAACCACAAAAGATATAATTTCACGTGAGAGATTCTATTATCACATAGATGTTCATTCCAAAAAAGTGATTTAAATATATATGTTTTGTAGGTCATGAAAATATCATGCAAATCATAAGATAAAATATTTGTTTCCAAATACTTAGTAGAATAGAATTTTGTTCAATATTTTAAACACTTAACAAAAATTACCAACAAAAGTTAAAGGTTTGAGATTTTTTATTTATTTATTTCAGGATGAATCTTATAGTTTCTCATCTAGGCTGACATTTTTGCAACTTATTTATAGATTTTAAATAGACTTTTTGTTTAAAAGATTTCTAACATTTGAAGTATGTAATATTATAGGTTCCTAACAAGTAAGATCCTTAGCAAAAATCTATTCAATAATTTACACATCATCAATAAATAGCATATTATGTTGTTGAATTAATATTTAATTCTAACTTTAGATAATTGCTTAAATTATTTGATTATTTCTATCAAAACTCTTTTTGCATTTCAAATTTTAAGAATTCAAACCATCACAATTATAGGGGTTTATGATGATTTACCTAGCATTGATCCAATAAAAAATAAATTTGTACATGAGAATAATTTTTATCTATACAACTAACTTTGCACACATGGTTTGTTTAAAACTTTTTAAAATGATCAAATAGTTAATTACATGCTAAATGTGCTACTTAACTATCTTTTTTCTTAATCATTATATTATAACAAAAATCATAAGAAAAAATGTTTAGTGCCAACAAACGCATTGTACAAAATAATCTTCAATATTTCATAAGAAAAGTTGTTAAAAAATCATAAAAAATAAAAATATTATATTTTTTTAGATAATGTGATTCAATTATTTTATTTAGGGGTTCAACTATTGTGGCTTCTAAAACTTTACTAGCTATACATCTTAAAAATATTTCTACCATCTGATGTGCATATTTCTTAACTTTTGTCTAAAAATATGGTTCACATCATGAAATACTTGGTATTTTACAAACTGTTATAAGCTCTAGTCTATACTAGTGTCCTCGGAATGCTCAATTATGTTGTTTAATCATTTAAAAGTGTTTTATAATAATTTATTATTGAACTATCAAATTAAAAATTTGTTCCTCTTTACCCCAACATTCTTTTCACGATTTTATTTCATTGATGAGTGTCATACATTATGAGTTATGGCATCTCCTTGCTTTGTAAAATGTGTGATCAATTGGAAGTAACTTATCAACTTTAATTTAGTGGTTTGACCATCTTGGTTGGGTAATCTATTGTGTAGGTTGGCCTTTGTGTTGATTTTTTCTAAGGTAGTGTTCAGTGGAATTAGGGTGGATGTAATGTCATCCTACTTCTTGTCTTATAAAATGATAGTGCCATTATTTAGTCAAACGGCGTTGACTCCTAAGCATCTTTTGTAGGTGTCAAATTTTTGAATAAGTTTATTGTAAATTATTGTAAATTATTTTGGGGGGCATGGATTGGAGGTTGATGATTTCCTAATCATATCCTTGTATATTTTCTGTCTCTCTCTCTCTCAATCATCCATTTAGGTCCTCTATGTTGTTGAATTCCATTTGACACTTGTGTGTGCATTAAGGTGAGAATGAAATATGTTGTTGATGGACCTTCGTGGTTTTCATTGTTCTATTTAAAAAAGAAGTTTTTCATCAAGATTTACCTTGGTCATTCCTATGAGGCATTACATTAGTCATACATATATAGAGCTTTCTTATATAAAATAGATAAGAACTTATCCAAAATTCTTAGTGGTTTTAAGAAAAAGAAGAATATGATGATGTATGATGTATGCCACTTTTTCTAAGAAAATAAGGTAATCTAAATAGTTGGTAATGATGGCTCTCATGGTGTGTATGATAGAATTCATCTTAAAGATGGTGAAATTATAAGAAAAGATGTTTTGTATAAATATGGCCAAGTGTTTGTTGATTTATTTAATATTTTCATGGTAAATTGTATCCATGGGCCTCTCTTTTAAAAGTCATCTTTGATTGAAACTTTGAGTTCATGAAAATGAGATAGGGTTAGATTTCCTATTTAATGATTACAATACTTCTTCTGCATTCATTTTACCACTAAACATAGGGATGTCATCTTTACACTATGAGGATTCTCTGCCAATGTACTTTAGGACCTCAACAAATACTCTCTGATCTGTAGGTACCTTAGCTTCCCACCTTGGGGTTTCTTCTTTTCCCCCCTGTTCTTCTTCTCCATCAAAGTCACATTCACCTTCCTTTCCTTTGCCCTTGGCCTTCTCTAACTCCCTCACTCTGTTTTCAAACATCTCTTCAAATAAATTCTTGATGGCATCTTGAGACATACTCTTAGGATGGATGTTTCTAGCCTCTCCCTCACTTCCTTCCATGGACATACACCAAAAATCACTTTCCCCAAGTGATCCAACTCGCTCTGATACCAATATGATGGAGAACCATTCAACAACTAGGTGATAACCTTCTCTCACCCACAACTACTATTTCCAAATCAAGTTGTTTTGTTTGTTCAAGGTGTCAAACAACACACCTACCAAGTTCTTAACTCACACAACAATTTGTGTGACCGGATCCATAAAGGATTAATATCTTCTGGTACTAGTGGGATGGAAACACTCAACCCTTGTGTGCATGGTAGACAATCTTCTAGTACTGGTGGGATGGAAACCTATTGGATTTTGTCTAGGGGGGTACTTGTCTCACAACTCTCCTATTTTACTAGTAGCCCTACCGGTTGAGTTCTCCACACACAACTTGATAAAATTTTAAAGGAAAAGAAAAACTAAGGGCAGAATCATATACCCTTTATCAAGTTACACAATTACCCAAAGGTGTAGACTCTAACCCCAATTTTAGAGGTCTATACCCTTAGTGTCCTTCCAGACCTAATTAAGCCAATTAGGCCTAATTTACGAAGCAAGTACCCCTTGTATTAGTCCCCTGACTAAACCAACACTTTTGAAAAGTGGGGTAAGGTGTCAAACCACCAAATTCAAGGTTTCGGGACTTGATCTCGTCTCCTTTTTCTTTTGCAAATGATTTTGACTTCTACAGTTCAGGCATCACATAGAGATGCTCGTCTAAGGTCAGTTCAATATTCTCAAGCTTGGAGCCTCCCTGCAAACCAACACAAAAATATTATGGTACAATGACCCCTCTAACATTTTCCCATGGGTTTTTTGGTCCTCTGGTGAAAATATCAAATTAAGGGCATATTTTCAGTGAAATCCTAGGTGTTGGCAGGGTTTGTGACCAGTTCGGGTAGGTTTTGATCTATCTCTACAACCTAATTATTTCAAGACATCAATTTTTTTTCAAATGAATTGTAAGAGAGTTACCTAACTCATCCAAATGGTTCCAGGCATCCACCAATCCATATAGGTCATAAATGAACATCAAACATGCAAAATTTCAAGAAACTCCAAGTATATTATATTGCTCCAAAAACTCGAAAACATCACCAATTTCAACAATTTCAATAATTTTCCCTAGAATCAATCCAAGTGGGCCTAATATATCTTTCCTAACAGTTTCCAACCACTTTTGAAACTTGGGAATCATTGGAGGATTAATTGCCCCTTTTTACAACATTTTGCAATGACAACAAAAGTTGTCAACTTGCAACTTTCAAATTTTGCAAGTCCAAGGTATATTTGGCCTATTCCAAGGACTACTTTGTTGTTTCTAAGAACAATATTTATTGCTTGACTCATGCCTAGACTCCTATTGATTGACATGGTCATTTGTCCATGGTGGCTTATAAAATACAACCATGACATGCCTTACATCAATTGGGTCATATTGACTCACAACCCTATCAACCTACTACATATGACCATTTTCACCTCATGGGTGATATTAGACTCTTTAGGCTTCATGTGTGTCTTTGGGTGCTCCTTCACCATCATCCCTTTTATGAGGATAGTCACCCACTACAAACACATCTTACAACATTATCATCATAAAGTAGGGTTAGTACATAAAATGATACAATCAAATCTTCATAAGATAGACTAATCTAGGAAAATACGATCCTGATACATAAAATACAAGGTGAATTAGGGAGAGAAACTACATCCCCCCCCTCCTTGGGATTGACTTACTCCTGGAAGTCACCAAGCGTTAGATTGAAATCATACACTCAACAACTCAAAACCTCTTATTCCAAATATTTCCTAGTTCAAGTAAGATAATAATGACAATTTTTTATTTATTTTTATGATTCAATTATCCCAAGTAAATATGTCACATAAGGGACAAAACAAGTCTCAAAACTCTTTCTAATTATAATGAGCATGTAAAATCATTAAAATATTTCCAAGAAAACCTTATTTAACCACATTTTGAAATACTAAAACTATAATTCTCGCATCTGAGTTAATATCTATAAGAGAGAATTGCAATAAATTGCGCTATTCAAGCATGGAAATACTTCCTTAACATCTAATTTTATGCAATTAAGAAGATAGATATACATTTTACACAATACGCTACACATATGAATATCCTTAAGAAGCCACATGTTCTACATCTAAATGAAGCAAATTGCACAAACTTCCTTCATGACCGAATAAAATCAAGAAATTCTCAGAATTGTCAGAGATCTAGGCTCTATAATTCCCAAAAGAAATCAAGATTTGCATAATTCAACCTACTCAGTCTCTACCACACTTCCACTACACTACTCTTATTCAAACATTTACATAGATATCATCAAATCAATTATTCAAAGGAACTCTAATTCATTCACTTGCATGATATAAAGACATAAACATTCAATGAGGATATGAAATAAACAATTTCTTTTTCTTTATCTACTTCACATTTCACAAATTCTTCCAATCTACTGCACTTCTAATAAATATTTCATGAAATCTATAAAATTCCAATATATGACATCTTACCAACATATTTCATATTCTACTAATGTCATTATTATCTAATTGTTCTCTAGGGCTAGTGCACTTCTCCACAGTGTCCTCCCTTGCACATACTATCAGAGGTTTGAGATGAACATGATAGAACAATATTGACATAGAACGAGGGCTCACAACTCGATATATAGAATGAATGCTATGGACAACAAGGGGAAAATCCGAAAGGAGAATATCATTGAATACAACATTAAATCATAAAAGAGAAAATTTACCGGTGAATCAACCAGGAAATAAATTGTTACAAGTGCCACCACAAGAACAAAACAATTGAAAGAAGAATTTAGTGGTCAGTCCTAAAGAAAAGAGATCCAAAAATCAAACTAACAACACCATGAAAATAGCTCAAATCAAAATAACCAATTCACCAAAATCCTTATCATGAGACGACCAACATCAGTCACTCTAAAAGGAGGAGCCGCTACACAACACCCAAGATTAGTGCCTTGGATATATTAGAGAATTCACACCAACATTTAAATCATAAATATATTTACATACTCAAGTTACTTTAACCATTATTGTTGCAATGCAATCCTTTAAGATAATCTCGACAACTATCCATTATGAATGAATACATATGCAAGAAGATATACAAAGACAAGGCATAAACTCACACATGATTTATATTCAAGATATCTACCTATAAAATGATCACCTTTACTAAGTTATAGTAGAGACAAGTGTTGGTTCTTCAATTAATCACTTAATGACATAATTTAACACACATAACATTAATCAATCAATTGCCTATATTAAGCATGAAACTTGATATCACAACCTTGCTTGCCACCACTTAATTTCTATTTAATGCCATGCACACAAATTCAACTACATACATATATTTTTGTACTCAATTCTTATATTCTACTATCCCTTAACTATAATCTTTCACAAACCAAGCATATCTAGTGATCAAGAGGCACATTCATATGGAATTGTAATACCACTTCATACAACGCACTATCAATTCATCATGCTAGAATTCATGGAACAAATACTTTCTTTTGAATTTGAATAGGATAAGGAGATATCATCTTGTCTTTAATCTATGCATTTGATCAAATTGAACATTTCAACAATCCACACCACACCTACTTAAGACTAAGGCTTTTATCTCACCAACCAAATAAATACATAATGATATGATTCCCAAATTTTTCCTATACTATGCATGCAATGCATCGATTTTTTTTTTCTTCGTTCCAATATATGAGTATTAATATGATCTTTTAATCCATTGATTCATAAAACTTCCTACACTTTTCATCCAATATGCATTCTATCTAATTAATTCTTCCTATAAGAAACATCATGGATGCAATGCATAAATCTCAATTTTTAAACAATCTCATTTATCAAATATTTTCCTTAAATAATGCAATACCATACTACACCAATAAGTATCCAATGCTTCTACTCATTATCAATAAACTCCTAAGAACTATGATACTTTTATCCAAGTGGAGAGAAGAGGAGGAAAAACACTTTCCAATCAACCAATGTATGCACACAAAAATTATGCATGAGCAATACGAAATTCCTAGACATGTCATGGTTGTCATACTATGCAGTTATACACATCATTTTCTTAGATATGAAAATTCAACTTCCATGAGGTCTCCTAATATTTCAAATGTAGTTAGAAATCTCAAGCCATTACTAGAAGATGATTTATTCAAACAATATTTTCTCGAATGTAAAATCATGCAGATATAAAAACACCCAAAAGTTATATTTGGTACCCATACTTCACTAGTTAAAGCCCCTTGCATTTACAAAGAAGAATACATGAAAGAGAAGGGAATCAACAAGTACTATTTTCTTATACAAGTGCATAAGATACAAGTTCTTCAATTTCAGATCATGATTTACACAAATCGTTCTTATATGTGTAAAAAATACACTCTATCTTTCTATTCATAAGGCTTAACATAACAAGTTGATCCTACGAACATAACATTAGTTAAGAGAACACACACAATTCTCTTTCATCCTATAGCATGATCATTAATATAGGGAGAAAAACTTCTAATATTCAAGTAAGCATTAAAAAATCGTAAGAACGCATAGAATCGTATAGACATCACTCTCATCTAAGAATCGTGCATAAAAAATGAATACACATTTTGCACACAATTATGATTTTTAGGAAGAATTAGGGAGAAACACAAGGCATAAACATACAAGATCTCCAAATATTCCAATAACATTTTGCATCACAAATCTCGAGAACAACTCAACTCAAGAGAACATTATAGTACATCACACAAGACTAAGAGAAACAACCTTAACCAAAGATCCCAATGTTTGCAGCATGGGCTCTGATACCAGATGTAATGCCTGCCAAAATAACCTATAGAAATACACCTAATCTAACTACAAATAGAGGTAATTTTTTTTTAAATCTCATCTACTAAAGAACACATACATCTATAACAATCATCTAATGCATATCAAATACATCATCTACTAAATGCATCATTACAAATTACATCTTTTGCTAATTACATCAAAGAATAAAACATCATAACACAACTACGCAAGAGAAAAAACACATCATATCATCTTTTCCCCTAGGGTATCTCATCCTCAGTACATTTAAGAGTAACATCCTATAAACAAAGTTCATTTTAGAGCACCAATTCAAACGTTTCAAATCCCCATCATTACGAATCTATTCTATTCATTATGAATCTAAATGCATATCCCTTCATAGAGATAGTGCTAGATCATAATCTAAGATTCAAAAAGCCTAACAATATGATTAATAACATATACAATTACATGAAGTATAACATCAATGCTTAACTATTTTAGGTGCATGATGCCACCTAAGATACCTATCTCATTTCAATCTAATCCATACATAATAGCATCTCTTAAAAAATACCATATGAAATGTCAACAACATACTATTACAATTTCCGTTCAACTTCAATCTCTAAGATCATCATTTATGACACTAAAAATGCTTCGCATTCACAATCTTACAAGAATCATCTAACTTGTAATGAAACCACATATCCAACTCTATAAGTGAAACTAGATCATTTCTTAAAGGTACATATATCATCACATCAAGATTACTAACCACATACTCATAGACAAAACATAACAACGAGTAATAACCCTTCTTAACACATAAATAATGTCACTTTCACAATATAAATCACATGGCATAACATTATCTTAACACATTTAAAGGTCATAATCTTCCAACATCATATTACAAGATATTACAAATCACAAGAGCACATATTTTGTATCCACATCTAGCAAATCATCATGATACAATGTTAACCCTAATGGATAGAAATAAGCTCCATAACACAAACACATAATAGAAAATCATTGAATTCATACAAACCTACAACTACTCATTCATTTGCATATCCCAAGAGTAACTGACACTAAGGATTAACATCCTAAGGCATACATGATCATTATTATATTCACTACCATCCACAAGATATACACAATCATTGCAATCATTTAATTCGTACTAGCTGGAAATTACATTCATCATGAATAATAATCTTATCTTATATATCTCATTTTGAAATTGATCTTCTACAAGTCTCAATACACATATTCCAAGATATTGGTTATATGGCTTCGTTTACAATTACATCCTTTTCAGTTACATACTACATGATAACAATCATATTTACATAGATTATGTTCCAATATACATCCATATGAAGACATAATAGAAATCCAAGTCCACACATGCAACATCCAATGAAGAACATCCCAATGGAAGAAGGCATCAAACCACCCCACCATGTGGAACCAAATAGGAAGCACCCCCCATGCTAGGAGATCACATGGGGCTCCAATGCTCACTCAAGACCTAGGTTGACACCTAATGACCATGGGGCTCAACATAACACATAATGAACTCAACCCATCAAAAATCACATATCACAAATAATAAACTCTCCTAGAGGCATACAATAAATCATGGTATGTGGACATGGTCACATGTAGGAATGGAGTGTCATCAAATTTTGTCCCCATATAGAAGGGAATATGTCCACCCTTACTAGTCATGCTCCTACATGCTAGCCTCACAAAGAAGGTAAATATGCACCCATAATAGACCTGTATGCTATCCTCATAAAGAAGAGTAATCCATACTCCTAATAGTAATACATGCTACCCTCACAAAAGAAGGGTGAAAATAATCCCTTAATAGACATGTGGAGTCATCTCAACTGGTGCAGGAGCAACTAAGGGTGAGAAAATACCCTTTTCAATTTTGGCAATTTTGGCATTAGGACTAGTTCTAGTCCATTAGGTTGTCTATTTGGAGCTTGGAGTGCATTTTGACTTCTTTTGAAAATTTAATGTATCGGCTATAATTATCTTGATAACTTGATTAGGTACCATCGGCTATCGGTGGGACTATTTTCACCCTACCCCGATAGCTCGATGAAGTCGCTAGCAGTTGGAGCGAGTCAAAGCGGAACCATAGGCTATTAGAGGAAGTCTTTTCCACCTACCCCGATGAGCCGATGAGGTCGCCAATGGAGTGGAGCCATTGAGTATCGGCAAGAAATGTTTGATGCTAACCTGATGATCTGATGGGAAACCATACGGTTTGGAATGCACCATCGGCCTTCGGCAGGAGGTGTTTTAGACTACACCGATAACCTGATGGGAAAGCATTCTATTGGGAGTGCACCATCGGCCATCGGTAAGTGTGTTTTAATGCTAGCCTGATGACCCAATGGAAACCCGTGTGGAAGTGCGCAATGTGTGAAATGTCATCGGAAATCCGAGTAACTATTTTGAGGCTACTCTGATGACCCGATAGAAAAACAAGTGAGTTGTAAACCGCCATCAGATGTTGGAATAAGAGATGCGGTGCTAACCCGATGACCTGATTGAGGTTGAAAGATAGTTATAGCAGGAAACCGATTGTGTTGAGTTTGATCTCGTCCGTTAGGGATGTTTCCTGACATGTCGTAGAGGCTATAAAAGAACCAATGGGCATTTTATAAAGGGGTTAGAAGGAGGTTGGATGAATTCTATTCCACGAAGAACAAGAACATCTTTTGAATAGCAATGTGTAAACCATTTTTTGGTTCTTGTCACAGAGTTCAATTTTTGTTTGTAAATTGTAAACATGGCTTAAATCCTTAAGTGCTAATGTAGATAGGGTAAGTGTGCTTTTTCCTTGTTTTCTAAATTCCAAGTTGCATTCGTGCCAAACTCGGCTCTATAAATAAAGTCACCTTTTGTGCTCTTTTTTTTTGTTTGTGTTTCACATTTGTGAACATGGCTCTGTCTTGACTCTCCATCACCCATTAGAGGTTGTCAAGAAGAGCCAGTCATGTACAGTAGTGTTCTACATGTAGTAGACTAGAGAATGGCATCATCCATTTCAGCAGACTGGCCCTAGGCAAGCTTGATGATAGCCCGGCTAGGTATCAGTGACCAAGAGGAATCACTTGTAGGGTAGACTGGAGTCTAGGCTGTTAGCCTCAAACCAGGGGAAGATGGGATCAAAGGGAGAGAAGATCCAAGAATGAGGAGAAAAATAACTTAGCAAAAGTTGTAGGTATAATCTATGGTACATCAAACCTTGCAAGGTGTCTGGTGAGATCCAGTGGATTAGTGAGTTGGTTGATTTACACAAGTGAATTCACAAAGAGTAGAGTATCAAACCTCAGTAGTGAGGACCTAGAGTGGATTAGGGGAATAGAGAGGAGCATTCCCGAGTTAGGCTAGGAAAAAGGCCTTGGTGTGAGTCAAGCTAACTCAAGAAATCTAGGGTCCTCCCTATCAGATTGGTATCAGAGCGAGTTAAATATTTTGGGTGAAGAGTGTAAGACTGATCTAGTATCAGAAGGAGTAAAGATGGTGACCAATGCAGAATTGGCTAAGTAGGTCACTGACCAAGAAGGTGAAAACTGATTGCTCAAGGAAAAGTTGGAGTAGTTGGAGCAGAAACTAGGTGTAATGGAAGTCATGATAGCAGAAGTGAGTGGGAAGATAGAAGAGAGGGTAAAATGGTGGCAATAGAGGATGAAGTCCCTGCCCCAGACCCTGTAATTGATCAAGAACCATTCTTGAAGGCTTTGAAAGGAAATAAGTTGAAATTATTTGGAAGGAGTATCACTTTTTAGTGGCAAGATGGAAGCAGAGTCGATAATGGAATTGATAGAGGGTATGGAAAATCATTTTGAGTTTGAAGGTGTGACTGAGGCCAAAAAGGTTAAAGTGGCTAAGTCAAGAATGAGAGGTGCTGTCGTTACTTGGTGGAAGTTTATACAAAATGAGAGAGAAAGAGAAGGTAAGATCCCCATCTCTACTTGGAAATGGATGGTAAGCAAAATTGAAGAGACTTATCTTCCTGAGGATTATGAAGTGCAGTTGCATAGGAAAAGACAAAACTTAAGGCAAAATGAGTTAGATGTAAGTACCTACACTGAAGAGTTCCAGAAGTTGTGTCTAAGGTCAAATGTGATGGAGGATGAAATCATTAGAGTAGCAAGGCATCTTAATGGTCTGAGATGGAACATACAAGAGGAATTAAGTTTGTTGAGTCTAAATACTATTCACAAATGTTATCAGTTGGCCCTGAAAGTAGAAGAAAATAAGAAGAAACATGAAAGCACTAGTAGAGGTAGAGGTAGAGGCCGAGATTCAAAAGGTTATAGAGGAAGGTACAGTGGTAGAGGAAATGAAGTAAGATCTCAAGGAGAGTCAACATTGACTGAGCAGACTAATGAATCCAGTGGAAGAGGAAATTATGGTAGAGGAAGAGGTCATAACAGTAACAACAGAGGTAGATCTGGAAGTTCTTGTGGGGGTTCATACTTTGCAAACATGAAGTGTTACCATTGCAGTAATTTTGGTCATCCTGCCTATAGGTGTCAGAAGAAGGCAACCTCATCACGTTAGGAGAAAATAATCAATTATGTGCAAGAGGATTCTAGTAGTGTGAAGTCTTCTGAAGTAAACCTTGATTCAGAGAATGGTGAGAATCTAATGGCTAGAAGGGTACTAATCAGGGAACCGATTAAGGAAGAACCTAAACAAAGGAAGTCTCTTTTCAGAGTAAAGTGAAAGATACTTGGCAAGGTCTGTAAAGTGATCATTGACTCAAGATCAACTGACAATATCATCTTCGAAGAAGAAATAAGTAAACTTGGGTTTAGTAGCATGCCACATAGTCATCCTTACAAGGTCACATGGTTGAATAAAGGATAACATGTGCTAGTAAATTAACAAGTATGGGTTGAATTTGCAATTGGGAAATATTCTGACAAAATTTTATGTGATGTTCTACCCATGGATGCCTGTCATTTGATGCTAGGTAGACCATGGCAATTTGACAGAAAAGTTATCCATGATGGAGAAAAGAACTCCTATGCATTCACAAAGGAAGGAGTGACATACATGATTCAATCTTTGGTAGAGGATGAAGGAACCAAGACTAGTGGTCCTAATGTGTTGTTGGCCAGAGGAAAAGAATTCTTGAGAGATCTCAAGAAAGGATATGGAGAACATTATGCTCTCTTAGTAAAACCTAGTCAGGAAAAGAAGATTGGACAAGAAAGTTTACCTAAAGAGGTTTAGTAGTTGTTAGAACAATTCAAGGACATTGTGAGTGATGGAACATCCGCAATACTACCTCCTCCTAGAACAGTAAGTCACCAGATAGACTTTATACCCAGAGCATCACTTCCTAATAAGGCTGCATGCAAGATGACTCCAGAACAAAACAAAGAAGTAGCAAGACAAGTACAAGAGCTTCTTGACCAAGGTCTAATCAAATAAAGTATAATTCCATGTGTTGTAGCAGTGGTGTTAGCAACCAAGAAAGGAGTTAAATGGAGATTATGTATTGATTCTTGGGAAATAAACAGGATCACCATAAGATACATATTTCCTATCCATGGAATTGAGGATTTAATGGATTATCTTGGAGAAGCAAAGTATTACACTAAGCTGGATTTAAAGAGTGGATATCACCAGATCTGGATTAAAGAAGGGGATGAATGGAAAACAACTTTTAAGACTACAGAGGGGTTATATGAGTGGTTAGTTATGCCATTTGGGCTTACTAATGCCCCTAGTACCTTCATGAGGTTGATGAATGAGGTGTTGAAGGACTACATAGGTATATTTGTAGTGGTATCCCTTGATGATATCCTCATATTTAGCAAAACAAAGGAAGAGCATATTGAACAATTGCAGATTGTATTAAGGAAACTACATGAGGAACAGTTGGCAATCCATCTTGAAAAATGTGAATTCATGAAACAAGAACTCATTTATCTGGGTTTTATTATATCCCAAAGCACTTTGGAAATGGATCCTAGCAAGGTGGAAGCGATACAGAGTTGGCCTACACCGAAAACTGCTACTGAGGTAAGAAGTTTTCGTGGACTTGCCCAATTTTATAGGAAGTTCATTCGAGGTTCTAGTGAAATTTGTGCTCTTGTTCTTGATACAATTAAGGGTGGCTTGAAAACTAAGTTTAGGTGGATTAAAGAAGCTGACCAGGGGTTTGAGTTGCTCAAAAAGAGGATAGCTACCCAACCCATCCTAGTTTTACCAAATTTTGATAAGTTGTTTACCCTAGAATGTGATGCTAGTCATATAGCAGTAGGAGTTGTTTTAAACCAAGAGCGAAGACCAGTAGCATTCTATAGTGAGAAATTGAATGAAGTCAAGAAGAGATACTCATCCTATGACTTAGAATTTTATGCTTTAGTGCAAGCGCTTAGGAAGTGGAGGCATTATCTTTTTCCCAAATAATTTGTAGTTCTTACAGATAACCAAGCCCTAAGTTTTATCAATTCCCAAGAAAAGTTTAGCAATAGACACATCAAATGGATAGAATACCTGCAGGCATACACTTTCACTATCAAGCACAAAAAGGGACAACTAAACAAGGTAGCAGATGCCTTAAGTAGAAAAATTTTCACTGTCCAAGAAGTGACTTTGTAGAGCATAGGTGTGGAGAGTTTCAAGGAGCTTTACAGGGAAGATGCATACTTTTCTGAGGTATACAAGGTATGTGGTGAGTTTAATAATCATTTCAATAGCCAGTATGTAGATTACACATTGCAGAGTGGTCTTTTATTTAAGGGATGTCACTTATGTGTGCCAAGAGGATCTATGAGGGAAAATATCATACAGGAAAAACATAATGGAAGTCTTAGTGGACATTTTGGTCTGAATAAAACACTTGAATTGGTGCAAAGATTTTATTATTGGCTGAAAATGCATAAAGATATCAGGAAGAATGTTGAATAGTGTATTGTGTGTCAGAAAGCCAAGGGTACTAGTTCAAATGTTGGACTATACAAACCTTTACCAATGCCCAAAAGACTGTGGGAGTCCATCAGCATGGATTTTGTTGTGGGATTGCCAAAAACCAAGACTGCCCTGGATAGTATTTTTGTCATTGTTGATTGGTTTAGTAAAATGAGTCATTTTGTTCCATGCAAGACTACGCATGATGCTAGTTATATTGCACATTTATTTTTCAAAGAGGTGGTAAGAATTCATGGGCTGCCTCTTAGTATAGTTTCAGACAGGGATGTGAAGTTTATGGGACACTTTTGGAAAACTCTGTGGACAAGACAAGGAACTAACCTTTCTTTTGGTTCTTCTTATCATCCACAGACAGATGGTCAAATTGAGGTCATTAACCGAGTATTGGGTAATCTTCTAAAGTGTCTAATGAAAGAGTATGGACAGATGTGGGATCAAGTGCTACCACAGGCATAATTTGTATATAATGACAGTGTCAACAAAACTACAAGTAAGAGTCCTTTTGAGATTGTTTATGGACTCCACCCACTTGGTGTTTGTGAGCTTCACGATTTGGGAATCCTGGAAGGAAGAAGTGGACATGTAGAGGATTTCTCTTAGTCTATGAATGAGGTGCATGAGCAAGTGTAGAGAACCTTGATCAACACTACATAGAGGATTAAGGCTAAAGCAGATGAGAGGAGAAAAGACATTCAATTTGCAGTGGGAGACATGGTTATGGTACATCTGAACAAGGAAAGATTGTAGAAGGGAGTCCCTAGTAAGCTTTAGATGAGGAGAGTAGGTTCTTGCATAATTTTGGCTAAGTATAGCTCCAATGCTTATAAGGTAGACTTACCTACAGATTTGGCATTGTCCCCTATGTTTAATGTCCAGGAATTGGTTCAGTTTAAAGGTCCTATAGCAGTGCTAGATGGACTGAATCCAGAAGTGGAAACTACTCTTAATGATATTCCAGTACCACCCATTTCTAAACCACAAGTAGAACAAATTTTGGATTCCCAAGTGATGACGAAAATGAGGCATGGTGTGTATATGAAACACTTAACCAAGTGGTGCAAGTTACCTAAAGCCGAAGCCACTTGGGTTGCAGAATCTGTTTTCAAAAGACTGGTCATTGATGTCACCTTGCCCCCCCTAGGGGGACTTGATTTTTTGTGTGGGGAGTATGGTGTAGGAGCACCTAAGGGTGAGAAAATACCCTTTTCAATTTTGGCAATTTTGGCATAAGGACTAGTTCTAGTCCATTAGGTTGTTTATTTGGAGCTTGGAGTGAATTTTGACTTCTTTTGAAAATTTCATGTATCGGCTATACTTATCTCGATAACCCGATGAGGTGCCATTGGCTATCGGCAGAACTGTTTTCACCCTACCCTGATAGCCCGATGAAGTTGCCAACGGTTGGAGAGAGTCAAAGTGGAGCCATAGGCTATCAGAGGAAGTGTTTTCCACCTACCTCGATGAGCCGATGAGGTCGCCAGTGGAGTGGAGCGAGCGAAGCGAGTTTGGAGTGGAGCCATTGGGTATCGACAAGACATGTTTGATGCTAACGCGAAAAGCATATGGATTGGAGCACACCATCGGCCATCAACAGGAGGTGTTTTAGGCTACGTTGATAACCTGATGGGAAAGCATTCTATTGGGAGTGCACCATCGACCATTAGTAAGAGTGTTTTAATGCTAAGATGATGACCCGATGGAAACCAATGTGGAAGTGCGCAATGTGTGAAATTTCATCGGACATTGGAGTAAGTGTTTTGAGGCTACTTCGATGACCCAATAGAAAAAGAAGTGAGTTGTAAACTGCCTTCGGACATCGGGATAAGTGTTGCGGTGCTAACCTGATGACCCAATGGAGGTTAAAAGATAGTTACAACAAGAAACTGATTGTGTCAAGTTTGATCTCCTCCATTAGGGATGTTTCCTGACATGTCATAGAGGCTATAAAACACCCAATGGGAATTTTTTAAAGGGGTTAGAAGGAGGTTGAATGGATTCGATTCCACGAAGAACAACAACATGTTTCCAATAGTAATTTGTAAACCATTTTCTGGATCTTTTTTGCACAGTTCAATTTGTGTTTGTAAATTGTAAACATGGCTTAAATCCTTAAGTGCTAATGTAGATAGGGTAAGTGTGGTTTTTCCTTGTTTTCTGAATTCCAAGCTGCATTTGTGCCAAAATCGGCTCTGTAAATAAAGTCACCTTTTGTGCTCTTATTTTTTGTTTGTGTTTCACATTTTTGAACATGGCTCTATCTTGACTCTTCATCATGGGATCCGCACAACCATTAGAGGTTGTCAAGAAGAGCTAGCCATGTATAGTAGTGTTCTATATGTATCAGACAGGGAATGGCATTGACCGTTTGGGCAGACTGGCCCTAGGCAAGCTTGATGATAGCTTGACTAGGTATTAGTGACCAAGAAGAATCACTTGCAGAGTAAACTGGAGTCTAAGCTGTTAGCCTCAGACCAGGGGAAGATGGGATCAAAGGGAGAGAAGATCCAAGCATGAGGAGGAAAACAACTTAGCAGAAGTTGTAGGTATAATCCATGGTAGAGTAAACCCTACAAGGTGTCTGGTGAGAGCCGGTGGATCAGTGAGTTGGTGGATTTATGCAAGTGAATATACAAAGAGCAAAGTATCAAACCTTGGTAGTGAGGACCTAGAGTGGATTAGGGGAATCGAGAGGAGCATTCTCGAGTTAGGCTAGGAAGAAGGCCTTGGTGTGAGTCAAGTTGAGTCAAGCAATCTAGGGTCCTCCCTATCATCAACCTATGTGAGTACAAGGGAGATTGACTTGCCATCTCATATGGCCCAACCAAATATAATTATCTTATTAGGTGAAACCCAAATACAATAAATTATTAAATTTTATCATTGAATTACAAAAAAGGAAAATGTCCATTGTGCCTTGGTGGTCTAGGTGCCAAGCAACCTAACTCATGTGACCCCAGTCATCACAAGGAAGTCCAGTCCCCCTAATCATATGCCAAGCCATAGGGTAACACATAAAATTACATCACAACACATAAAGAATGCTCACAAAAGACTTTCAAGAACACATAACATCACTGAGAACATACTACACGTAGTGCATACATATGAACCATTACAAGCATAAAGCCTTCACCAACGCCTCATAGGCATAGTAACAATGCAAGAACATTAAACATAAGAACATCATAGACTACTGAAAATACTCAACAACAAGGTAAAAAACATCCCACTCGAGTCATAGAAACAATCCTCAAATAGCAAGGCAAGCACCTCTTGCTGGAGCAACTTTTGCATAAGAAAAGTACTCCTCAATAGTAGAGCATGATCCCACTTACCAAGGCACAAAATTCATCATGAAACATCATAGAATATCATGAATCACTTGAAATTACTCAACATAGACTTCACATGCCTCTGGGAACATCACACGATCCAAACTAAGACTTTACAACACAAAAATTGACCTTTCTAGGCCTCACAGACTAGTTCAGCTCTCTTGGTATGTAGATTATCACCCCTGGTATGTAGGGTAGCGTATTTTCTAAATTTCATAGCATTTTTGGTCCAGTGCACAATGTTTATGGTCCATTGGTCAACGTTTTAGGTTTCTAGGTCAACTTTCTCAGTCTGAAGGTTAGCTCTCTTGGTTACTTTGTCAACACTCTCAGTAGGAACTATGGCATTCTTGGTATTCACAGTGGTGTTCTTGGATGGTATGGTAGCGTTTATGGTAGTTTTGGTGGCATTTCTGGTAAGATGTGCAAATTCTCAAGTTTGAAGGATCCTGAAGGTAAGGTAACTGCCCAGATTGACCGAGGAGACAAAAACAACCTCAAGGGAATGACTAGGAGGTTGGATAAGCATCAGATAGGGTGTACACATGGTTTACACATCAAATTTAACTCACAATAATGAGTTTCCAACTCAGTGCATAGTCCCAATGACTAGATCTACATTTGGGAGTCTAAGTGCATGGGAGATAGATCTAGCTCTGCATAGGCCAAGTGGACTTAAAAAATGCAACTCCATACACTCAAACACACTTAAAAAATGATTATAGTATATTGAAACATGACATAGATAGTCACAGGGAGCTTCATGACCTCTTACATAGTGACAAAAATATTCAAAACATAGAAAAATAGCCCTGATTACAACCAGGAGTTCACAAGGAGTATAATACCCAAATAAAAATTTAAAAGCCAATAAGAACATTCTACAAACATACAAAATATTTATATACATATATGCATTTATCCACTATTCACTACATAGAAAAACCAACTCAAGAATCTCCCTCATACATAGGAGCCAATCTGCAATTTCCCTCCTTTCATTCATTTTGATTCCAAAGGATTTAAACTATAATGTCTTTCTTTTCCCCATCCATTCAACAATCACAAATAAATCATTTCCACTGGAAGACATAGAGAAGACAAGAATTTCAAAAAAATTTAAAAAAGATCCAAAATCAATTGACAATAAATAAAATTAATTAAATAAAACAACAGTCAATAAATCAATTAAATAAATAACAATCAATTAAAGATCCAAAATAAAACCAATTAATTAATATATCAAACATTAATAAATTCAATAATAATAAATCAGATATCCATTAATTAATTGATAATTTATAACGAATAATTTTTTTACTCAACATTAATTAATTAATTAAATAAATATTATTCAACCATAGGATAATTAATACAATTGTAGCATCCTAAAATTGTGACACTTGCAATTTTGACTGCATTTGGGTCTCCACGAAGGCGATGCAACACAAAACCTGAATGGAGACCCCGAAACTTGTCCACAACATCAAAAACTGCATTTTTCCAACACCCTGCCTGATCCCTCCTTGCACCCTGCTGTCCCGGGAGGTGGGACCAGAGCGCCCAGCGCCGTGGTCCTTCAGGACTAGGGCGCCCAGCGCCCTGGTCCCCCAGGACCATGGCACCCAATGCCTTGGTCCCTGGCCCTATTTTGGGCCCGGTCTCCTATGGGGCTTCGGGTCTTTAAGTTTGCAAATTGGAAAATAACACTTCCTGGTCGGCCCAAGGTCGGAAAAATCAGTCTATCGGCCTAATTGACAAGTATATAAACTACATTTTCCTCTCCCATTTGGAGTAGAGATAAAAAGGAGGAAGGACATATGTGTACAAGATGTGGAAACGATATTCAAGCATTCAAGCATTCAAGCATTCCTTCAAGCAATTGATCAGTCTAAGTCTCCATTCAAGGCTAAGTGTTGCATTCAAGACAAGGATTCAACCATTGAAGAGGAGATCAAATATCACATACCACATACAACAACATCTACACCTTCGCATGTAAGAATACAAACATTCTTACAACAAGGTACTAGTACTTGTTTTACAATCATTTACATTTATAGCATTTCTCATTTCTTGGTTAATTCCAAAACTGGGGTTTGACCTAAGGGCAAACCCCTAATCCCTAACCCCCCAATCGTCTTCACTTTTCTGTGTGTAGGTTGCAGGTACGCAACTGTAATTCAAGATCTGGAATCCTTGTGCAGAGACGAACAGACCCCCCTTCATTTTGCGGATTTTTCGGAGGACCGTGTGCACGCCGGGCACCATCGTCCTGTCAACTTTCGTTCAAATTTGTAGGATAGCACCGTCTCGACATTTTACTGCTAATTCCAGGTCCGCAGCTTCATATCATATCCCTATCTCTATTTATAAGTGAATCTTTCTTGCTTCTACATGCATTTCTTAGTTCAATCATTCTTTCCACATTTCTTTACAAAAGAGGGTATCCTTGCTATAACAACCCTTGAAACCCACAAGATCCAATCCCACAATACATCCCATTCATATCTTTTCAAGATACTTAAAAATTTCTTGACAAATTTAGCTTTGCCTTGAAAATTTTTGATATCTTTCTTGCATGACTCATAGTGAGGGAACCTTACTACTGATAGTCATGGTTCTCCCTCGTGATCTTCCCTTTTACTTTGTCAATCGAAGTCGTAAGATCCTTAGTCCACTGGGGGCTTGGTGTATCTTGCCTCCTTGACGTGGTGAAAGTTTTTCAATGTTGTTTCCTTGAACTTTACCAGAAGTATGAGCGTACGCTTATACTCCCGCTAAAGTGGGGGCTAAATGTAGCGTCCTAAAATTGTGACACTTGCAATTTTGACTGTATTTGGGTCTTAACAATGGAAATGCAACATGGAACCTGAATGGAGACCCCGAAACTTGTCCACAACATCAAAAACTGCATTTTTCCAGCACCCTGCTGTCCCGGGAGGTGGGACCAGAGTGCCCAGCGCCGTGGTCCTTCAGGACTAGGGCGCCCAGCGCCCTGGTCCCCCAAGACCATGGCGCCCAGTGCCCTGGTCCCTGGCCCTATTTTGGGCCCGGTCTCCTATGGGGCTTCGGGTCTTTAAGTTTGCAAATTGGAAAATAACACTTCCTGGTCGGCCCAAGGTCGGAAAAATCAGTCTATCAGCCCTAATTGACAAGTATATAAACTACATTTTCCTCTCCCATTTGGAGTAGAGATAAACAAGAGGAAGGACATATGTGTACAAGACGTGGAAACGATATTCAAGCATTCAAGCATTCAAGAATTCAAGCATTCCTTCAAGCAATTGATCATTGTAAGTCTCCATTCAAGGCTAAGTGTTGCATTCAAGACAAGGATTCAACCATTGAAGAGGAGATCACATATCACATACCACATATAACATACAACAACATCTACACCTTCGCATGTAAGAATACAAACATTCTGACAACAAGGTACTAGTACTTGTTTTACAATCATTTACATTTACAGCATTTCTCATTTCTTGGTTAATTCCAAAACCGGGGTTTGACCTAAGGGCAAACCCCTAATCCCTAACCCCCCAATCATCTTCGCTTTTTTGTGTGTAGGTTGCAGGTACGCGATTGTAATTGAAGATCTGGAATCCTTGTGCAGGGACGAACAGATCCCCCTTCGTTTCGCGGATTTTTCGGAGGACCGTGTGCACGCCGGGCGCCATCGTCCCGTCAACTTTCACTCAAATTTGTAGGACAGTGCCGTCTCGACATTTTACTGCTAATTCCAGGTCCGCAGCTTCATATCATATCCCTATCTCTGTTTATAAGTGAATCTTTCTTGCTTCTACATGCATTTCTTAGTTCAATCATTCTTTCCACATTTCTTTACAAAAGAGGGTATCCTTGCTATAACAACCCTTGAAACTCATATAGAATCCAATCTTGCATTGTGTGGGATTGGATCTTGTGGGTTTCAACCCCTCTTTTGAATGTAAAGTCTCCCCTAAGTGAAAACCATCAACCCTAGTGACTCCCCCTTCTCTCTCCTTGGAGTTGGGGAGGGGAGAACGACTAGGGTTCGATTTTTCCGCTTTACATTTTGGTGAACCTGACATGAACATCCTTTCTAATTATTCATGGTTAGATCAGAAAATTTTGCTTTCCTAATTATATTTCCATGTTTGATCTTTTGCAAATTTTAGAGGTTGATTGCATAAAAACCCTAAAATTTTCTTTTTAAGTAATTAAACTTGTGAAATGTTTAATTGTTAATACTTGTTTCAGATCTACCCTTCTATTGCAAATTGTCAATTCATATTTGTTCTTTAATTCTGAAAATTAAGTGGTTAAATGTCAAAACCCTAATTTTTAAGACCTTATTGATTCAACCTTTGACTGATAATTTCACTAATCAAAACACCTCCAAATCGGCTGTAACTTTGGATTCCGCAATAAAATCACAATATCTTTCATCCCTGAAAATTTGGAAAAAAGTTGCGAGGACCGTGTGCACCCCGAGCGCCATCGTCCTCGACATTTTTTCCGAAATTTTGGGAGCTAGATCTTACTGTATTTTTCTGCTAAAATCTAGAATTTTGGCTGATTTTATCAATTTTAACACCTTCAAAATTACAGTCAAAGTTGGTCTAGCGATTGCTTGGATTGAGGCCTCTAATCATTCAAAAATTGTTGAAATTGAAATTCATGTCAAAATTGTGTTTCTTACAGTCCTAAATTTGAAAAGTGTGTTGGCATTCATTTGAAATTTCAGTGATTTATTCAAATTTTTGCAATTTGTGACTTTTGAAATTAAGTGCTTAATTACAACAACTTTGATTTCCGCTTTCAAAATTGAATTTTGCGTGAAATTGAGTCAATTGTTAAATTTCAAAACTTTCATTGTTTTCAGCATTCCCTCTAAAATCATAAAATTCAAAGTTTCAGTTTCCCTCTCTTTTTCAAAATTCAAATTTTGCATTTTTCAACAATCTGGGTAGGGTTCAATTTTGAGATTACAACTTTAATTTGGCCTATCTACAGACCGTAAAATCACTCAATTCTTTCAGGTTAGCTGTAAAATCATCATAACTTTCATCCTTGCAAATTTTGAAAAAAGTTGCGAGGACCGTGTGCACCCCGAGCACCACGGTCCCTGACATTTTTTCCGAAATTTCGGGAGATTGTCCTGATTGTATTTAACAGCTTAAATCTAGAAGATTGGCTGATTTTACTGAAATTTGCTACCTCTAAAATTCAAAATCTTGTCTCTTTCTTTAGTGCATGAGTTTTACAACAATAAGTCCTACTTACACTATTCCCGTTAGACGAAGCCTTAGAATTAAGTCCTTCCAAGGTTTAATTACTGAGGAGATGGAATCTAATTTGAATGGCCTTTTTAATGAGGACATGGGTAATTCCTCTAATCCTCTTAATGATGAAGAAGCTCTCCATGAGGTTTCTGTAGAACAACTTTCAAAATTGGATAACCAATTTGATGATTTTCGACAATGGATGTCTCAAGAATACCCTGATAGTCAAGCTCTTCCTTTAATTGAGGGTCTAAAACGTATGCTTCAAAGTGATAAGAATGGAATTGATATTTTGCGTTGTATTGCACACATTGTGGATTCAAATGTGATGCCTATGAAGAGTTGTGCTGAAACTTTGGGTTATACACAACCTCCTACTCAAGATAATCATTCTATTCCTTTGACGACTTCTATTGCTAGTATACCTACTTTTACATCAAACATAATGACTACTTCAATACAAGACATTCCTCCTATGATCACTAGTCATGGGGGCAATCCCTCTTCTTCAATCAACCCTCTTCCTTCATTCAATCTGACTTCTTCATTCATTCCTTCAATAAGTGTTCCTATTATATCATCACAAATGAACATGACACAAGGGGGCAATTCGTTTTCCATTCCTCCTTGTAGTGTTCCTCCTGTCCAATCATCTCCTATGACTAACTATCATAGTGTCCCACCACCGTACTCTCTACCTTCTTTCAATAACATAACACCTCCATCACAATCTAACACGTCTAATATGAACTCTTCGACTGAAGTGACCATTAACAATCTTGCACAAACTGTCTCTTCTTTACAGCAACAAATTGCCTCTATGAATCAATCTAAGTTTAGTGTGCCCACATTTGATGTTGTGAGCCCACTTTCTCTTGACATTGTCCGAGCTATTCCCCCTAAACATGTTGAAATTCCACATTTGGAGCTTTATAATGGTAAGGGTGATCCTCTAACACATGTTAAGACTTTTCAAACAATATGTACTGATTTTGGTTATGACCAAAGGTTGCTTGCAAAACTGTTTACTAGAACATTAAGAGACAAAGCCCTACAATGGTATTGCTCATTGCCTTCCTATTCTATTTCTTCTTTTGAACAACTTGCAAATGCTTTCATTCAACAATTTCAAAACAATATAAGTCCTAAAGTTACTTTGATTGATTTAATGCATTGTAAACAAGGTGTTAAAGAAAAAGTGACTGATTTCATTGGTAGATATAAGCATTTGTATGCTCAAATTTCTAGTGCCTGACAATGATATTCAAAGAATCTTTATTTCTAATTTACAAAAAGATATTAAAGAAAAACTTTTGTTTTCTGAGTTTACTTCTTTCCAACAGTTGTGTGCAACTCTTCACAATTATCAACTGACTGTGAGTCAAATGGAACAATCACATCCTATGACTCCGAGTGATAAGGGTGATAGTAGTCAACAACCATTTGGGAAGTTTAAACCGAATAGAGAGTCCATTAAATTCAATGAAAACATCATCAACAACAATGTGAATGCAGCATCAGGTTTGCCTCCTATTTCTAAGTTTTTTAAGAAAGAAAGAAAGTTTACTCCTTTGAATGAATCATTGCATAGTATTATAAATAAGTTATTGCAACAAAATGTGCTTACTCTTCCTCCTATAAGCAAATAGATCCTACAAAGATTAATTCACCCTATTTTGATAACAAATCTTTTTGTCAATTTCATCGTCAACCTGGGCATGATACTGAAAAATGTTTTTCTTTAAAGGGTAAAATTCAAGATTTGATTGATAATAATACTATCTCTGTTTCTGGAGTGAATGATACAGGCAACACATCTGTAGCTCCTCCTAACCGAAATCTTCAGATTTTTACTGATCCATTACCTTCTCATACCTCTAATGCGATTGATACTAATGATTCCTCTGTCTCACCTGATGATCTTGTGTCCATGACTCTGAATGTGATTAACTTTGTGGAGCAGCAGAAAATCCCTAAAGAACTTTCCATCACCTTTGATTCTAGTGAAACTATCAGGGCACCTGATGGTCCTTTATATATAGTTGCAAAAGTAAAAAATACACCTTGCCGTGGAGTGCTTATTGATCCTTCTTGCATGGTTAATGTCATTACTGAAGAATTCCTTTTTACTTTGCAATTGAATCAAGTGATCTATGATGAAACAAATGTGGTTGTGAAATTATTTGATGCATTTTCTTCTCCTGCAATTGGTTCTATTACATTACCTATTGAGGTCCATAACAAATCCCTTGATGTGGACTTTGCTATTATTCCATCATCTGAACAATTTCGTGTGAAGCTAGGCTATCCTTGGCTATCTTCCATGAAAGCTATTGCTTCTCCTATTCACAAGTGTTTGAAATTTCCCCATAATGGTGAAGTTGTTACTGTCAATCATAGTCTCTTTAAACCAACTGAAAGAACTTCTAGCATTCCTATTGATTGCTTTTGGCCTAAACAATTCCAATCTCTTCCTCCGCAAAGTGATCATCTTTTCAAATCTTATCAAAAGTGGACTAAAGATATGATTCTATCTCTAAGTGAACCTAGAACACCCAAACTTGATATTCCTATCGTTCTTGAGAAGGAAGTTCTTCCTTTGAAAGATAGAACTAATGTCTTTCCTCAAGAAGATTCCCAACCCATCCCTATGGATGTGACTATGCCTATATCTAATAAACTTCCTAAAAGTAGACCTATCCCTCCTCGTCATGATGGACTTCGTCTCCTTCCTAAATCGAGTATTCCTCCCTTATATGGAGCAGTTCCTCCTCCTTCCTCTTATGGAGAGAAGAGACCTTCCTCTTCTCCTATTGTTCAGCCTAAGAGACCACAACCTAAACACCCAAGTGATAAGGATGAGAACATTCCTCCTCCTCAATCTTCTCAACTTCCTACTAAGACTAGATGAAATCATTCTGCACGTGAACGCTGACGAAAGCATCATCTTAGAGCTCAGGCAGCTGCCTCTCAAACTTTGCAATCCCCAAAAACACCTTCAACAAGCATTATTCCATTTTCTCCTCAGCCGAAAATTGAGCCAAAATCTCCTAAACATAAGATGCATGATGATCTTGATCCTGTGCGAGTTAAAGATCCTATTTTTATAAATCTTGATGATGATATAGATGAAAATGTTATTCATGATGAAAATGTTGCTTCTCTTGCTTCTGATAGTGAATATGAACTTGTTGATATTGATAACCATTTATCTAATGAATTTTCTAAAGCACTTATCCTAGCTCCTAGACAAGAACAATGTGGCTTGGAACATGAACATAGCCCTTGTTTGGATCTTGTGATAGCTCCATCTGCTATGTTGAATGTTCCTCCTCTAGCGTGTTCCCTACCTTCCCGAAATGTTGATCAGCAAGATCGGGGGGTAGATGACGTGCTAGACTAGTTCATTAGCATAGCAGATTCTCTCCTCCTCTCTTTTGTTACTTCTTCTATTTGTTGTCCTTAGTGTTGTCTACTTGAGGACGATGCAAAACATTGAGATCTCTTTTGGTCTCTCTCATGTTGACTCAAAAGATACATGTGTTCCCTTCTTCTAGGTGACCTTCCTTGATTGGGGAATGAAGAACAATTATGCATACATACATATGATATACATGAATTATCATACAACATACTGACTCTGACAAAAGCGAAGTCACCTTGTGCTTTGTGTTTTGTGTCTATTATCCTTGGGCTTATCTCACACTTGGGGCTAAATCCTTGTGATAACGTGCTCCTTTCTCATTTCTTATATGTATCACTACCTTAAAGCAATCACCCCCGGTGAGGCATGTGCAATCGCTTTAACATAGGGGGGCATACATCCCGTTCATATCTTTTCAAGATACTTAAAAATTTCTTGACAAATTTAGCTTTGCCTTGAAAATTTTTGATATCTTTCTTGCATGACTCATAGTGAGGGAACCTTACTACTGATAGTCATGGTTCTCCCTCGTGATCTTCCCTTTTACTTTGTCAATCGTAGTTGTAAGATCCTTAGTCCACTGGGGGCTTGGTGTATCTTGCCTCCTTGACGTGGTGAAAGTTTTTCAATGTTGTTTCCTTGAACTTTACCGGAAGTATGAGCATATGCTTATACTCCCGCTAAAGTGGGGCCTAAATGTAGTGTCCTAAAATTGCGACACTTGCAATTTTGACTGTATTTGGGTCTTCACGATGGTGATGCAACACGGAACCTGAATGGAGACCCCGAAACTTGTCCACAACATCAAAAACTGCATTTTTAAAGCACCCTGCCTGATTCCTCCTTGCACCCTGTTGTCCAGGGACGTGGGACCAGAGCGCCCAGCGCCCTGGTCCTTCAAGACTAGGGCACCCAGCGCCCTAGTCCCCCAGGACCATGGCGCCCAGCGCCCTGGTCCCTGGCCCTATTTTGGGCCTGGTCTCCTATGGGGCTTCAGGTCTTTAAGTTTGCAAATTGGAAAATAACACTTCCTGGTCGGCCCAAGGTCGGAAAAATCAGTCTATCAGCCCTAATTGACAAGTATATAAACTACATTTTCCTCTCCCATTTGGAGTAGAGATAAAAAGGAGGAAGGACATATGTGTACAAGATGTGGAAACGATATTCAAGCATTCAAGCATTCAAGCATTCCTTCAAGCAATTGATCATTCTAAGTCTCCATTCAAGGCTAAGTGTTGCATTCAAGACAAGGATTCAACCATTGAAGAGGAGATCACATATCACATACCACATACAACATACAACATACAACATACAACAACATCTACACCTTCACATGTAAGAATACAAACATTCTTACAACAAGGTACTAGTACTTGTTTTACAATCATTTACATTTACAGCATTTCTCATTTCTTGGTTAATTCCAAAACTGAGGTTTGACCTAAGGGCAAACCCCTAATCCCTAACCCCCCAATCGTCTTCACTTTTCTGTGTGTAGGTTGCAGGTACGCGACTGTAATTCAAGATCTAGAATCCTTGTGCAGAGACGAACAGATCCCCCTTCGTTTCGCGGATTTTTCGGAGGGATGTGTGCATGCCGGGCGCCATCGTCCCGTCAACTTTCGCTCAAATTTGCAGGACAGTGCCATCTCGACATTTTACTGCTAATTCCAGGTCCGCAGCTTCATATCATATCCCTTTCTCTATTTATAAGTGAATCTTTCTTGCTTCTACATGCATTTCTTAGTTCAATCATTCTTTCCACATTTCTTTACAAAAGAGGGTATCCTTGCTATAACAACCCTTGAAACTCATATAGAAACAACTCCAAGGAGAGAGAAGAGGGAGTCACTAGGGTTGATGGTTTTCACTTAGGGGAGACTTTACAACAATCAATAATAAATCATACAGACACATATAACCAACCACACATAGATAGAATGAGATACCAACTCAAGACTAGACAACACTTACACCTGACAAGACTGACAAGGTGAGCATACAAGACCATGAGTAGGTGAGGGAAAGCCAAATCATCTCCAACAAATTCCATTGGGATTAAAACACGCTCAGACCTATGAGACCAGGTGGAGTCAATGTGCGATACCTTCAATCCTACATCCACCGAATAATACAAAAGAACATATATACAATATCATAATATACAAGACCAAGAAGGTGAGCATACAAGACCATGAGTAGGTGAGGAAAAACCAAGTCATCTCCAACAAATGCCATTGGGATTAGGACATGCTCAGACCTGTGAGACCAGGTGGAGTCAATGTGCGGTACCTTCAATCCTACATCCACCAAATAATACAAAAGAACATATATACAATATCATAATATACAAGACCGACAAGGTGAGCATACAAGACCATGAGTAGGTGAGGGAAAACCAAATCATCTCCAACAAATGCCATTAGGATTAGGACACGCTTAGACCTGTGAGACCAAGTGGAGTCAATATGCGGTACCTTCAATCCTACATCCACCGATAAACACAAAAGAACACATATACAATATCTTAAGAGTTGGACAACATTTAGTTCAATCAGAAAGTCATCATCAACATACATGGGCGGGAGAGCATTAGGAAGCTCTGCTAGGGTTTTGAGGGATTGTGGCTCTACAGAGACAGCAGATGATGGCGGGGAAAATGAAGATGCAGATGGCGATGGGTGGAAACAGAGGGTTGTATGTAGTAGGGAGTGGTTGTCGGAGGTTCTTTGGCACTTGGGGCCCCCTCTTCCCTTCCCTGCCATTGTCTCGAGTTCTTGCAGGGGCCGCCCTTGTGTGTGCTCTGCCTTTGGAGACCTTGCGATGGAGGCTTTGTCTCCTATTGGTGCCTGCTATGTTCGGACTTATTTTGTGTGGCATGGACCTTTCATGGTTCCTTTTTTATGTGGGGTTTGTTTTGTATAGTCTAGGCCTTTTGTGGGTCCTCTGTTTAGCCTCTCTATCGCTGTCTTTTCCTGGACATTTACCTTGGCTTCTCTTTATGAGTTGTTCTCCTTTCCTATGGAGGTGGATTGGACTTGCGTGGATTTTCCTAAGGTTACAGTGTCTTTTTGGCTTCCTTTTTTGCTCTCTATGCCTGTAATGGTGGTGTTATCTCCTATTGAGGTGGAGATATTCTCTGGGTCTAGAGCTGGAGTTTCCTTTTCAAAGGTTTTTTTTCCTGACAGAGGCTGGTTGGATCTCAGGTTGTGGCTGGTGCGGCTTCTCCTTCTAATGAACCTTTTTCCCCCTTTCAAGGTGGGATTTGTTCCTTTGGTGATGGAGCTAAACACTTGCGGCACACCTGATTCTTTGGTGTATACCCTCGATGCTTCTCCTACTAGTATCTCTCTGAGGGCTTGTTTTCTTGTTGCTCATTTCCATGGTTTTCCTCTTAAGGTAATTTGCCCTCCTATGGAGGTGGAGTGGCTGCATGGTGATCGGGTGGTTTAAGGGCCTTCTTGGTCTTTTGACCAGTATTGTGGAGGGTGGGTTGGATTTGCGTAGGGTTGTCAATGCCTGATTTTGTCTCTATAGGAGAACCAAGGATGGTAGGTTGGTTGGCTTTCTTTCTCTTTCCCCTATTGAGGTGGGGTTTTTGAAGGATCTTTTGTGGTTTTCTTTGTTCATTTTGATGGTTTTGGGAGGCATTTTAAATCCCATTTGGAAGGTTAGGGGATCCTTTCAAACCCCCCATTTTTATTTTTATGTTTGGTTGGATGCTGACAGTTTGAAAGGGCCCAACTTAGTTTGTGTTGGTTTTTGGTTAAGGGACAGGTTAGCCTTTTGCTGCTTGATTTTTATGTATATGGGGAGGGGAAGCCGGAAAATCCCTAATGTTTAGATGAGGGAGTTCATCAACTTCACTAATAGGCTTAGGCTATGTTAAGAGTAGATTTTATAATGATTTTCTTTTAGTCTGGCTGGCTTTTTCCTGATTGTGGTAGTGGTGACTTTTGGCTGGCACTTTCCAAATTGGATGATATGGTCTGCTGATTTTATGGGCCTATCTCTACTGGCAGAAGATTCTCTGTAGGTTCCAAATCCTGGCAAAATCTGAGAGTTTTGGGTTCCTTCAAAACCTGGAGTATAGGGTTTCTGGTCCCCTCAAAACCTATTTTCCCTTAATCAAAAACATGCAAGTGAAAGAGAATCGCAACACCTTGTCATGCTCCCGATGAGAGATAATGCATCATCCCTTTCACGAAGACAGTCACCCAATACAAACATATCTTACAAAATCATCATCATAAAGTAGGGTTAGTACATAGAATGATACAATCAAATCTTCATAAGATAGACTAAGCTAGCGAAATACGATCTCGATACACAAAATACAAGGTGAGTCAAGGAGGGACAATACAATATTCATGTAGAGAAATTCAAAAAAATATTTAATGTCTAATTTGGGAAAAAGACACTAAATAAGAGGTAAAAGTTTATGTATCAAAGTTGTAATTTTGTATAATTTCTTAATGATAATTTAGATATGGAGACTACAAATGTTAACCAATAGAATTTAATCATAGATCAAATCGTTTTGGTGTGTGATGGAGCTAAACCTCTATATGTAAGAAGTTAAGCCCTAAGTTGTGGCATGGTCATGATAATTTGATTCTAAAAATGTATAAGGATGGTGATTAAAGACATGGTCGTATCTCACATTAAAGGAACGCTTGAGGTGGTGAGTGGCTATACTCTTTCATATTTTGAATATGATCATTAGAATCACTTAGTTAGGTGTTTATATTTAATTAGAGGCATTATCTTTGATAACTTAGATGATTCTATAATTTTTTTCATTGTAGGTCAAGGTGATCTTAGTTTTTAATAATACAGTTCAAAGTGGGCCTTCCAGTAAGAGGAATTTGATCCCTAGTGATGGTGTTGTCTTCTGATGGTGTTGGCATTCTACACTCTAGTGAGAAATGATGGTGTTGTCATTGATGCCAACCTACTGGCAACCTACCAGCAACCTATAGGAAGCCACCAAGAATTCATCTGGTAAATCACTAGCAGACACTTCATCGAAAGCCGTAAGAATGTATACCGACACCCTAGCCGATAGGAACAACTTTTGTTTATTGTATTTAATTGTAAATATCTTTTGTAAAGCCGACATGACATATTGTAATAAGACTCATATATGTATGAGATCTTGTAAATCATTTTGACATAGGATGGATACATGGATAATGTAGAAGTGATAAGCGAATCTTAAGGCATATTTTGTATAAGGGTTTATGGTTATAGTATGAGCTTAAACCGGTACTAAACCTGGCATAGAAGATGCTGAATTGTATTAGTACATTATATTGGATTCTCATAATCCATTTTGTAAGTCAGTGAGACTTCCATTTGTAATTGAGTAGTGAGCTCTAGGCAGTTGGCCTTCCTTCATGTGCAGACCCCTCTTGTAAGTAATATTCATTCATAGGCCAGTGAGTGAATATTGTGGGTCACAAATCCCACCGAGGTTTTTTCCACACCGAGTTTCCTTGTTAAACATCTTGTGTTATGGTGTGTTTTCTATGTTATCTTTACTGTTCCTATTTACTGTGTTAATTCTTGTTTACCGGTACACTATTTTGGAATGCAAAATTCTTAATAAGGTTAAAGATTTTGTTAACCGGTTAGATACTGATTCACCCCCCTTCTCAGTATCTTTGGGACTATCATTAATCCTAACAGATGGTTGGTTTTACAATTGCAAGGAGGTGGTGAATTGGATGTCCATCCTTGATTTTAATCATAGTGCATGTGTTCAAGAATGATATTTTTTTCTATTCTCTCAATTGTGTCTCAGTATATTATATAGGTATTCTATTTTTTATTTAGTCTATATTGTTATGGTAGCATTTGTATTTAGTACTTTCTTTTTAAGTATGTGATTTCTTGTGTCGTTTTTTCACTCAAGTGATTTTCCTCAATAATTTCATGTATTTTAATTATCGCATTTGTTTGTTGTCTTTTAGAATCACAAAAACTAATAAAAGGAAAGAATATGAAATGTAAATATTAGGTGGATTGAAAATTGATCGTAATAACACCTACACATGTAACAATATTACTACAATTAAGAAGTATTGAAATGTAATAGTAATAAGATTTGTAATCTATAATTTTTAGGGAAAACCTTAAAGGAGTAGATAATTACAACTAAAAAGGGAACATTAGACAATATTGTAATAATACATGTAAATATCTAATCTTAAAAGGAGATAATATTTTTCTAAATTATATTAATTTTTTTCATGTTCTTTTATAATTATGAACTAAACATTTGGAAATTTAGATAGCAATAACACACTTATATGTTATACAATGAATATATGAAGAATAATATAATTTCACTTCCTCCTAAAAATTACAATTATTTAAATTATAATTTTATAATTGAATAATATATATAACAATTATTAACAAAAAAATTATGATGGTGATGTATCTCTAATTGAAGTTTCTAAAGGGGTTCCTACTTCTCCTCCTCCTCGACCTTTGAGTGTAGTTAATAGCTATGGTTGGACTCTAATTCAAAAAAGGAAGAAAGATATAAAGGTTCATAAGATTGATTCAATTATTGTCTAATTCCAACTTTCATTATTTAGTCTTGAGTAATTCTACTATTTTATCTTTATAGCATAATTTGAACCCTACCAAAAACCCATTTATCTTAATCAAACACAAATATGATTCCGACCCCTAGATTGTGATTATTTAAATATGATGAGAGACCAAGTCAAATACACCCTTCTCGTCAATTTTAATCTTTTGAATTACAAAACAACTTACAACGACTTCTCGTGTAGCAAACCACGCGTCCGGCGAATATAAGGCGATTTAGAAATGCTACCAATCTTTCGTTGAAAATTCGAACTTTGAATAAAGATGCTACCTAGAATTTTCTTTTCCACATGATAGAAATTTCCCAGTACGTACGCCTTCAAAATTCCTTGTGGACCACGCCAATTTTGCTGTGTACGATGACCAGAAACTTGCGCAGGCATTCAATTTTTCTCGTTTGTTGTCGACCAAAGCCCGCCTATAAATGCAGCTCCTCACTTTGCTTTGTTCTTCACAGCTCATCATCTCATATCTTCAATTCTTGTCCCTCAAGTTTCCTCTCTTTCTTGCTTTTTATTTTGCTTGAGCAACAAAAAACTGTGTAGATTGCATTAACAGATGGCTTTTGAAATGAGAGCTGCATTCGCCATCTGTTTGGCGCTTTTCAGCTTGCGAAGCGTTATGGTGATGGGTATGTAATTCTTGTTTTTAAAACATTATCAGATGAAATAATGGTTCTCTGAATATTTGTTTCTGTTCGTATGAATACAAAAGTTACGTACGTTTTCTTCGGACTAATTTGAACAGATTCATAATTACAGCCAATATATTATATTTAGATTTAAAAATCGTTAGATCTATATATGTGTGAAATCGACCGTGACCTGTTGTAAGGGCTAGGAAGAAACCTCGGATCTATCTACTGGTTTTTGAGTCTTTTCTAGTAAATTAGTTTTCTATTTTGTAGAAAGTAACTTTTAGATCTCTTGGTCAAAGTTACATAGGTTGAAAGAAGTCAATCAGATGTTATGATTGATGAAAATTAATTAGGTTATGTTCAAAAGTCGTTAATGGTGATTGTTATATGCAGGTGAAGGAGGTGTGGAATGTGAAAAACTGCCAGTAGAGATGTGTGCTTTCTCTGTTTCATCGTCCGGAGCTCGTTGTGTGCTGGAGAAGAAATACACTTTCGTCCCCTCCACACACGAATCTTCAGTAGAATACCAGTGCCAGGCAATACATCCTCTTACAAAACTCACATCTTTTTGCCTTTTCTTCTTTCAAGGATAATTTTATTGAATAATGAGTGGTGCATGTGCAATTATATTCCAGTCATCGGGCGTAATGGCGGAGAAGATGATGGAATGGATTGAGAGTGAGGAGTGCCTTCAAAGCTGTGGTTTGCAGAGAATGAGTGTGGGTATGTCCACTGACGATCTCTCCGCATATTCTGATTTCACCTCTAAATTGTGCTCAGACAAGTGCCAAAACAGCTGCCCCAACATTGTGAATCTGTACCTCAATCTGGCTGCAGGAGAAGGTAAGTGCCCCATCATTCTTTATTCACTCCTTCTGAATATATTTAGTTTATTGAGAGAGATGGTAACAAGAATAAGGATTGCAGGAATATATTTACCTCACCTGTGCGAAGCTCACAAAACACGAAGCAGGAGAATGATGTTCGAGAGTGTTGCACCTGGGCCAACTGTGAAGACCTTTTCCCTTGCTGGAGTTGCCCCTGCACCCTACTAGAACATATATTATATGCTTCTTTGCCAATAATATTGTATTTAATCAATACTATGTTGTCCATTATTTATAGATTAAGTAATCTATGGATTTAGAATTTCGCATGTTGTCAATCTAAATAATGTCAGGCATTTATGGTTCTGTGTACGATCTACATGAAGGATTTTAATTAAGAAGCATATCAGTACGATTTGCTGGTATCTTTTCGGCTTTTAATTAGTTTGTATAAACAAATTTCGCCCTCTGAAAAGTTATGAAAAGTCTTAGGCCAAGGTGTTAATTTTATAAAATTCTCTTTTTATTTCAACTTACCATGACGAACGACCTGAATGAAGTCATACGGTAAACGTTAATTAGATAAATTTCACAATTTGTTACAGATAATTGTATCGTTGACTCCATTTTGGTTTTTAATATTATATTAATTTAATTTAATTTGATAAACTTTATGTATTAATTTTATGGAATACCAAAATTAATTTATATGGCAAAGAGATATAATATTAAGAGGATAAGTGAGTGAGGGGTACGTCCAAATAAAAATATAAAACAAAAAAAAGTTAACAATGTATTAAAGAGAATGATGAAATGAAAACAATTTGTGAAAATAATATTTTGGATGTTTAACATTTAAAAAAAATGTGAGATGGACTTCAAAGTTAGGAACTATATAAGTATATATTTTTTAGATGTTACAAATCTTTCAAAATATGGTGTCTTAAATTGGACACAATTTCCAATGCACTTATTACATGTCATTTGGCAAAAATATTAAATCAATAAAGTATCTATAAATCTTTGTTTGACCTATCAACATGGTCATACAGCTTGTCATAATATCCCATCTCAAAATATATACCACATGGTAAATAATATTAAAACTTGTCATGGCTAGTCATTATTTTAAACTAACTCCCCTTGTTCTTATCTTCTATATGTCAAAAGATAGCACCAGAATTGCCATTGAATCCCAAAAAAAGTGGTGTGTTGCAAATCCTTTATATTTATCCATATTATGATAATGGCTCAGAATCCAAAATATCAACACAACATTATATTCCTTACAAAAATTCCGACACTTCATTTGAGGTAGACTAAACTATTAAGTAAAATGCAATTAAAATATGAAATTTAATTACGGGGAACTACCTAATAATAAAACAATCCAATAGGGTACCTACAAAGGTTGAAAAACCTTAAACATATCGCACCTATTCTTTCACTTTGATTTTTTTCTATGTGTAAAGGTTCACAACTATAATCCTAGTCATCTTAGATAGATCTCAATGTTAGATTACCATGCCTACTTTTTTTTGACATATGAAGAGGAATTTAACTTTAATCCATAATGTAGAATGAAAGAAGTGTAGATAATAGAAAAAAGTAGTGTAAACTTTGTTTGACTCAAGCAACCAACCACAATGAAAGAAAATCTTTCCATTTATATGCACTTCTTGTAAAAAAAATCCAAGGTATAAATCTTGACATCAAATTAAATAAAGATACATAGTGAAAGATCAAGAAAAATGGATTGGGTGATTGTGTAGATCTTAGAAATATCTTCTATTGATTCTCAATTTGACAATGTCAAATTCTATTTGAATAGTAACCCCCATTATCTATTTTGGTCTTATAATATTAATCATTGATAACGAATCATAATGGGTCTCTTTTTGTAAAAGATCTCACATATGATGTTATCACTTATCACCCATGTCTATATCAATGTGTTAAATTTAATAAAGGTTTGAAAAATTCTAAGTACAAAGGTTTTATATTAATAATTTTATGGACTTTATTGAATGCCAAAGTTTAAAAGTTTCCATCTTGTTCCCTTGTCCATTTCAACTTATTGGACTTTCTCATTCCAACCTACCTTTTATTCATTCTCCACTTAATGCCTTTGCCTTAGAACTTTAGATTTTTCCTTCTCAATATTTCTATCATACATTCCCCACTTTCTCCCTTGTCTTTGTAGGTGTTTAAAAATTTATCTTAATAGCATCCTTTATATTAGAAACATAATTGACTAGTAATTTGTACCAAGTGACCTATTAGAACTTTTCTTTTTTTTTCATTCCTTTACCCAAGTACCATTTTTTGGTATCATTGATCTCTAGTTTGTTTTTTCTCTATGATAAATTGATTTTAGAGATATAGGATAAATTATAATGTGGAACAAGGTATTAAGTATCCTTGAACTCATATAATTTAAAAATTTTACTATCCCGTGCTATTCAAACCATAGGTTCTAACATGTCCTTAATTGGGTAACTCATAAAAGGTAATATCAATTGTTTACACCTAATCTCTCAAACTATATTACATTATTAGGATCACAACTTTGAAGTTATCCCTATTTGCATGTTGTTATCACAAATGTTTGCACCCCTGTTGAGATATCAACTTAGCAAATTTTTAAAACATAGGAATAACTATGAAGTGTGAGACCTTGTGCAAGGGGGTTGAATCCCTATAAAAGGACAATTTCATATCTAATCTAGGTGTAGAGTCTTGAGCCAACCTAGCACTTTGAAATCATACTCTAACCTAATCTACCAACTTGCAGAGGAAAAGGAAAGAAGGAAAGACATGAAAATTAAAAGGGAAGGTCATACAACAAGATGAAAGTATGTTTCTCCCTGCTCAAATTAGCATAATGCATAAATGAACATGATTGAAGTAGTATCACGTAGTTCTCTATTTTTACCAATTTCTAGTTGTGGATATGTAGGCTAGGTTTTGGTAGAATATTCAAACGAAGAATAATTCACAAAACAAAATTCACCAAAATTTTCATACATCATATAATATAAAAACCCAAAAATGTATCCAAACATAGAGGCAAGAGAATTAACATAGTATTTTTGGATTGAAAAGAGATTGAAATTCAATGATTTAAATAACATAAAGGCATGGAGCTAAGTTACAATGATAGAGGTAAAAAATATAAGGTTCTATAAATAACTAAAACGAATAACCCTTTGAAAAGATTACAAAATTGCCTTAATAGATCAAGAATAGCTTAGATGTTTACATCAAGTTAGAACCCTAACCTAGTTAGGGTTTACAATAGAAGATTCAAGCTAATGTGCAGAGGAATGGAGATCGATCTTCCAACCCAGGTAGATAATATTAACATTAATTTAGTAGTTGAAGAGGGGGAATATCTTAACAACCATCTTTGTGGTCATTCTCTAACAAAAGATGACTTATGTAGGCTCTCAATAGATATAGTTGTGAGCAGTTGGAGCCTGTGGTATTATGAAATGCATTTAAGGATACTTAATGGTGTTGATTTTCTATTTAATCATGAGAGAGATGGTAACCTAAATCATTGAAACATTGAATCCATCCATTGTGTCAAGCTCCAAAACAAATGTAATCCACCTCCTAGCTATTGTAAGGGTAATTTTTTTAATGTAGGTTGTCAATCACATCTATTTGGCACAATATTTGAGAAAAATTAAAAAATTTAGGCATTGATCATCTAGATCAATAGCTATTGTGCTATCACACATTAGTGGTGGGTCATATCTATCGATCCATGGGCACACTTCTACCACATCTCATCCACTTGTGATCCCGCAGGCTTCCTTTGGTCTTATGAGAATGTGTCGACCATCAATATTGAAATCCCTTGATCTTCATTCTAAAATTTATGGCATTTGAAATTGTTTCACGATCATGTGTTGACTCCCCCACTGGTCAAAAGTGGTTAATGGGAAAGATGAAATAGCCTCCATGGGGGTTTGGGGAGATATAATATAATGCATAAAATGGATGTCACTTGGTCATCAAAAGGATTTCTTTCCAAACTATGGGGGTCAAAACATAGGGATTATACCTCATTATGGGCTTGCAGGCAATGATGAAATGTAAAGGCTAAATTCGTGAATTAAGTTATAGAGCTACAAAGTTAAGGATTATTTTATATAATTTACAAATCTAAAGAAAATGATTAGGGGTAGGTGTTGGTTGATTCATGCTAAAATAGACACAATTCATAACTTAAAATCCTAACAATTTCTGATATCAAGTAAATGATAAAAATAATGTAGGGCTAGCTTGTGAAACAAGGGTTTAGGGTTAAAGGGATTGATCAAGGTTTATCCCTTAATGAGGGCCCATTTTATTTTTATAAGGTTCGTTATCATCAATGGGAACTAATGGGGGCATGAAAGTGCCAACATTTTGGTGACTTGTACAAAATCCTTTCTTGTGAAGAATGGAGAATCTAGATGCCTTGTAATCCATTGAGAATTGTTGGAAATTGTTGGACATTGTTGCTGTTAGGATATGTTGTTGTCATTGATGTTAACATATTCCTATGATTTTCTCTAGTGATTGTAGATTGAGAATATCTTATGATCCGATTTGACAGTTTTGTTTTAGAGTTTTGGTGCTTTGTAGAGATCAGTATTTCCTTCGGTATATTCCGGTGTGATTAGATCTTGAACTGATATTTTGGGAGATTGTTTAGGATGGTCTTGTGTATCTTTATTTCATATGGTTCGTTGTTTGTTTCTCTGCAACATATCTTTCTTCGTGACTGTTGATTGATTGATTATGTTCTTGAGCTTTTAGGCATTGACAGATGAAGATTTGATAAGTGGTGTTGGTGCAACTCTTCTTGATGATTCTGATGTTCTTTTTGGTGTCTCCTAGTCATGTCCTATTTGTTCTAGTGTGTCGCATTGATCGTTGTGCAATTTTTTGATGGTTTCCTTGAACCAATGATGATTTTCGTGTTATGTGGCATTTCTGGTAGTGTAGCGTGTTGTGATTTTTCTTGGTGTGATTTCCAGTGGAGTTAAGCATTCAAGAATTTTAATTAAGTCCATGTTATGTCATGTAAATCATTATATTGGTCTGGTGGTCGATCTTTGTATCATGTGATGTAATTTTGTAATTGTGAGTTGAGGGTTTAGCCGACCTTATTGTCAAGGTTGATGATTTGTATATATAGGTGATATAGTCAAGTAATTTAGGTGTCAAGGTCGTGTTTGCATTATCAAAGAGTTGTGTATGTGCGGTCAAGTGATTAATCTTTCAGTGTTGTGATTAAGGAGAGATTGGTGTTGCTGAGAAGACAACTGTGCTTAACCAGAACTGTAATTAGGCATTTGGAGATGCTATTCTTTTAGTTCATTTATTCCATATTGTAGTCTGAATCTTATTATAAGTCAATGAGAATTCCCTGAGGGTTGTAGCCTTCTGGGTCATTATCTTTTGAGTAGTGTGCTTGAATGTATGTGCATTCCCCATTGTAACATTTTTACATAATACTGTATATGGTGAAAATGGATAACAATAATAACAATATTGAAAGGCTAAATGAATTCAACCACAAAACCCTAGCCTAACAATCAACAATGATCCACCATAACATATGAAGATTACCTAAGACAATGCAAATCACATGAAATCACAAAGATTATACCATCACATGTCCCATAGGGTTTTGATCTCCATTCTTCCTATCTCCATTGATCTTGCTTGATATATTTGCTCTCAGATTTTTATGTGCACAAGAGCTCAACAAAGAACGGAATGTGGTTGCAAGTAGGATCGTAGTGTAGTCGAGTCCTCCAAATTGTCGATTAGGATGAGTGATTAGGGTTTGATAATGAAGGAAGCATCTCCTTAAATAGAAGACACAATATGAAATGGAGGGATAAGATTAAGAGGTGTAAAAGGAGGTCGGCTATGATTAGAGGGTAGGTAGAAGAAATAATAAAATAATGAGAGGGGTAGGTAGTGTATGAATTAAGAGATGAATGACATGTGTCATAGGTGGAAAAAGGTTAATGAATTAATTAAATAGATAAAGATTTATTTAATTAATAGAAGAAGTAGGATAATTAAATAAATAAGAATATTTATTTAATTTAGGAAAAGGATAATTTAAATAAATAAATGTATTTATTTAAATGAAAAATAAGGCTAGAAGAGGATAAATGAATTAATTAAATAAATAAGGATTTATTTAATTAATAGAAGAATTAGGCTTAGATAATTAAATAAATAAAATATTTATTTAATTAGACTGGACAATTTTAGGTGGCTACATTTTGCCCCTCTTTGAGACAATGCGGCTTGTCGCGTTGTTTCAAAGAAGATAAGATGAACTGATACAGAGTTGCCCCAGAATGGGAATGATATGCCCCCTCGAGAGATTGGATGAAAATGTCTGAAAAGATTGCAGACAATCTCTCGATAAGAAAGAAAGGCTAGAATGGACTGACCGGATAAAGTGACAAAGTCACGGGGTGAGGAAGACTGACTCGGGAAATGAAAGCTAGGGGTAGTCTATAAGATAGACCATGGGGGAAAATACATCCTCATTGTCATCTACACCTTCACAAGATCAAAGTGGAGAGCAGGAAAAGAGCAGCAGCAGTCAGCAGCGATGGCTTCCGTGCACAGATTCGACCGCGTTTGACGATTTCAGAGGCCAGCAGAGGCAGGAGAGCCGGTAAGTACCACCAAGCCTCCTCGTACTTTGATGCATTTATTGTTGTCATTAATGCATGCTAGTTAGAGAAATAAATGCACTAGGAATAGGGTACAAAAAAAAGTCTGAAAATGTGTAACCGCGTCTGCGTCGGTGTCAGGCGCGTCTGTATCGGTGTCAGGCACGTCTGTGTCTGGAACCACGTTTGCATCAAATGCGAGCGCATCTGCGATGTGCAGGGGCGTTTGTGTAGTAGTAGAGTCGCGTTTATGCCAGGCATAGGCACGTTTGTGTCATACAGGCGCGTCTGTGTTTTTCAGGCACGCTTGTGCAGTCTGGAGGCGCGTTTGTGTCATTCAAGCGCGTTTATGTCCGAAAATGCAAGGTTGTGTCTTCTTGGTCAAATCGACAGTTCTGTGATGAACATACGCTGTCGATTGGATAAGCTGCTGAGAGGATACACTCAAGCAGGTCCTCTAGGAAGACTAGGATAGATCAAGGCACTTTGTGATGAACAGTGAGTACCAAGATAGAGTACTTTGTGATGAATAGGGAGTACCCAAAGTATGAGCAGCACTTTGTGATGAACAGGGAGTGCAAATGTGAGTAACACTTTGTGATGAACAGTGAGTGTCACACACGTAGTACTTTGTGATGAACAGAGAGTACTACTAGGATAGAAGCAACACTTTGTGATGAACAGTGAGTGTCACTAGGATAGATAACCATATTCATTTAGATAAAAAGTAGCATTTTGTGATAAACAGTGAATGCCACCATGACTGACATGATTGATTTGCTTGACTGTAGGAGTACTTGCCTATGTTGGAGTCACGGGAGAGATTCCCATCGACACAGAGATTGCGACCTGAGTTGTCATTTCAGGATAGAGCTGCCATCGAGGAGATGGGTTTGAGACATTTATTGTATGTGCCTGAGTTTCGGGCAAACATGGGTTTGCTGACTGCGCTTGCTGAGAGATAGCACTCGGAGACATGCACCTTCCATTTGCCGATGGGTGAGATGACAGTCACCCTCGAGGATGTCTACAGGATTCTGCGGATACCGATTGATGGAGAGTTGATTCCATATGATCAAGATGGAGACAGGGAGGCATTGAGACGAGTGTTCCAGGATCCCAACCTAGAGATGAGGATTTTAGCATGACTGCCACAGGGTTAGCATTGCCGGCCATGATCGGAGGAGCGACCAGTGGATTTCTATGCCCAGACAGGGCGACACGGGGATTGGCTGTGGGCTAGGGGGGAGCGCTGGAGACACTGATGATAGATCACACCAGATATGCCTGGGGACCATGTGTATTGGCCCACCTGTACTATGAGCTTCACCAGTTTGTATACCATGGGTCAATGGGATTGGGCTGCGGGGTGACACTACTGCAGGTTTGGGCCTATGAGCATCTGCTAGTGACGAGGCCGATACACTTCTGAGGCAGGGGACATGGATGCAACTTTGTTCACTTATATGACATGATCACCTCGCAGCCGCGGATTGGCAGGTTAGAGCATTGGCGGCGAGTGCTGGATGATATTGATGTAGTCATCTGGAGACCGTATCTAGGATGTGAGGAGTGGGAGGATGATGCAGTGGAGCTGCCATACACCTTCTGGAGCAGGTACCTGATTGGGCGGACGCCCTATGTATTAGAGAGGCAGCTTGTGGATAGGGTATGCAGGCAGTATGGCAGGATCTAGAGGATGCCACGAGGCTCGGGTATGTATGCCCGTACAGTTACGGATCAGGCGCAGTTTGGGCCTTTATTGTCATATGATCAGGCTGTCACACAGCTGGCAGAGATGCTACCCCTACCCTGGGACATGTGGCCAGAGGTCGACGATGCTGGGATGGATGCTGAGTATTCAGCATATTGGGCGGAGCATCCATTCCCACGACTGACAGATCCAGGGGAGCTGTTGGAGGGAGATGGAGGAGGAGATGATGATGATGCGGGTGGAGGTGATGGGGGTAGAGGCCAACGGAGGTGGAGGGGAGTAGTTGGGGAGAGGAGGGTTGCACCTCGGAGAGAGGGTGGAGAGGAGCAACAGGCTCGGGTGGTGAGGGGTCACGGAGGATTACCCCTACAGGTACTAGCAGCACAGGGTCCTGGGCAGAGATAGGGACAGGGACAGGTACAGGGACAGGTGCAGGGACAGAGGCATGCACAGAGATAGGTACCTGTACAGGCACCAGTACAGGTACCGATATAGGGGCAGGCACCTATAGAGGGAGAGCCATAGGCCGAGGCAAAGGGTGTGGATCTAGAGGAGGATGAGCTGATTGAGCTCAGGGAGATCTGCCAGGGTTAGGCAGATGAGATACAGGAGTTGGAGAGGGAGAGAGATCGGCTCCGGACCAGGCTCAAGGATACTGAGCGAGAGAGAGATCAGGTGATTCAGCGCTACACAAAGGCTGAGACAGCGCTGAGGGCAGGGAGGCAGGCGGCGGAGGACACAGGGGCAGGCTATGCATATGTCCTGTGGGCAGGAGAGGATATTGGATACTGGAGGGACCTCTACTACGGTGTAGTGCCGGTAGATCAGCGGGCGAGGAGCTTCCATAGACCGTCACGTATAGAAAGAGCTACGGAAGGGAGTCCGAGGAGGCAGGCATCGAGTGGTGGGGTCATGGGTCCTCCACCACGACTAGATAGAGGGGGCAGGCAGGATGATCTTAGGGTGGGTCCCTCGGGGGCTCAGATTCCGTCGAGGCCAGGTGGCTCTGAGGGAGGGAGTTCGTCATAGCCTTAGAGGGCTCCCATTGTATCAGTTTTGTACCATTGTTTTGTATTGTAGACACCTGCGGGTGCTTTTGTAGCCATATGTATTTTTGACATCATTGTATCATGACACTTATGATTATATATATATGAGATGATTCATTTTTGCGGTAGCTATATGCATGTGTACCTATGTTATGAGATGTTCTTATGTGATGCTTATGATATGGATGCAAATATGTATATGATGCAATGCAATATTTTTGTTCTTTTATGTTTTATATGTGTATGCAGGATGAAAATGTGAATGTATGTAATGCAGATGAATATGATAAGGCAAATGTAAATTGTGCTAATAGGTGTTGTGTGCAGGATGTGATGCAGTTGTGATATCTATATGTATGTATGAAATGCTTATATGTGGTAATGTAGGTGCAACTACATGAAATGCAAATGTTTTTGGTGTGTCATTATACTCAGTCATGTGATAGCAGGCTATGCGGACTCGAGAAGGATGATGGAAGTCAATCAAGAAAGGGGGATGGAAGACAGAAGATATGAAAGTGAAAGAGCTTCTTGTGTGTTATCATCATTGAGCTTTATTATGGCAAGTAGGTTATGACAATCGAGGCATATGTTCGACCCAGAAAGTCATTGTACCTGTTTGCATGGAGATAAGACAGTCACAAACAAGGAATGCCCCAGTTCACACTAGACTCACAGTGTCCTCATATCCTTGGACAAGTCATAGCATTACTAAGAGACAATCCACAGACAGCAAATACAAATAGGTGACGATACCCCATCCTCGCCTTTCTAGTCAAAGACATCCTAGAGATAGAATCTCTAGTCAAAGACATCCTGGAAAAGCTAAAAGACATGTCACCAAAAAGATAAAATCAAAAGAAAACCAAGACTCGACACCAACATCCACTGTAGTCCTCAAGTTTAGTGTCTCTTGTCACTTGTATAAGTCTTATTTGATTGTAGTCACAATGTTCACTTTTACAGAAATGATAGATAGCACTGAACCATAATGTTGTCTGAGTCTGTTGAAAGATTTGTTTTGTTGAAGCCCATTGTTGCTGCTGTGTCTCATCTGAAACTGACTGAATCCATGAAACTGATACTTTATTGCGAAGAAGATGAAACTTTATTGCGGATTGTGCGTGAATAGACTGAAGGAAGCTGGAAGAAACTATACTCCTCGAAACATGTGATGTTCTTAGTTCCACACCCATCACTAGACGTAGGATTTGCCTTAGCCACAGATAGGATCTGATTTATTATGGATGGAAAGGGATGAAAAGGGAGGTTTATTATGAATGGCTAACCAATCTTGGGTAGATCAATAACAAGCCATGATGGGAATGGGTAAGTTTATTATGGATGAATAGGTTGTGAGTGTGTGCAAAGTGAAATGATGAAGAGAATCCTGAAGGAGGGAGGAGCAATGTCTCTACACATGGTGCTGGTGACCCAGTTTTCACCATGGTACTTGCCCAGGATGCCATCGAAGTGGTTTTCACTGTTGGACGAAATTATTTCTCTTTACTTTTTTCAATTTTTCAATTTTTTTTGTGTCACAAGGCGCCTGTTTGCCATGTTTTCACCAAGTAACGATTTTTTTTGTTTTATAAATTTTTTTGTATTTTTGAAATTTTTGATTTTTTTGTATTTTTGAATTAGGATATTCCGAAGAGCTATGTGTAGAACCTGCAAAGGTGCATGCTATTGATAGGATCCTCCAAAGGTTCACCTTCTGTAGTTGAGAGTTGATATGCCCCAGATCCATATGTCGCTGTAATGATGTAAGGACCAAGCCAATTTGGTTCAAACTTACCCTTCTTCTCTCTCTCTTGCTGATTCTTGGGGTTTTCTCTGAGAACCAAGTCACCTACCTCAAATGTGCGAGGCTTGACCTTGTGGTTGTAGCTGCGACTCATTCGTTGTTGGTAAGCCTTGAGATGATTAAAAGCAGTTTGTCTTCGTTCATCCAGTAGTTCTACTTCTTGTAAGCGAGAGACCCTGTAATCTTCATCAGTGATGATGTTTTGCAAAGAGACCCATAAAGAAGGTAGCTCGACCTCAATAGGCAAGATGGCTTCAGAACCATAGACTAGGGAATAGGGTGTAGCTCATGTAGGTGTGCGGACACTTCTGCGGTAGGCCCAAAGTGCAGGATTGAGTTGGATATGCCAATTACGGCCAGCGTCGTTGACTGTCTTCTTGAGGATTTTAAGAATTGTTTTATTAGATGCCTCAGCTTGGCCATTACCTTGGGGGTAATATGGTGTGGAGAAACAATGGGAAATATGGAAGCGGTCACAGAATTCACGAACATCCTGATTTTTGAAGGGACGCCCGTTATCAGTAATAATGGAAATAGGAATACCATATCGGCATATGATATAGTTAAGGATGAAGGTAGCAATCTGTTTTCCAGTGACTTGTGTGAGAGGCATGGTTTCAATCCATTTTGTGAAATACTCTGTGGCTGTGATAATGAATTTATGACCATTAGAGGAAGGAGGGTGAATCTTGCCTATGAGATCGAGTCCCCACTGACAAAAGGGCCATGGAGACGCAAGTGGTTGTAATTCTTGTGCTGCCGCATGTATGAGGTCTCCATGAATTTGACATTGCTTACATTTCTTGACAAACTGATATGAGTCTTTTTCCATATTGGGCCAGTAATATCCAGTCCTAATGAGTTTCTTGGCCAAGGTAGGACCACTAGCATGTGGACCACATATCCCTTCATGCACTTCATGTAACGCAATCCGAGCTTCGTCGCTTTCTAAACATCTAAGAAGAGTGCCATCTAGACCTCATCGGTATAGGATATCAGCTAAAATGACATATCGAGAGGATTGGCGAATGAAAGTGCGACGTTGGTTATTTGATAGATCAGGTGGTAAAGTATTGTCACGTAGGTATGTGAAAATGGAACCATATAACTGGGATTCGGGACCAACAATGCATATCATTTCAGTAGGAGTGATCTCATATGAAGGAACCAACAAGTTGTCCACCAAGAACTCGTAGCAGGTCTCATTTTGAGGTAGATCAATCAGTGAAGCAATTGTAGCCATGGCATCTGCAGCACAATTCTACTCTCTTGGTATCTGCTCAAAATCTATCTTTGTGAAGTGTTGTTTCAAATCATCCACCATTTGCTTGTAAGGCAGTAATTTTTCATCTTTTGTTTGGTAATCATCAGTTGCTTGACGGATGACAAGTTGGGAATCCCCGAAAACATGAAGTTCCTGGATCTTCCACTGAACTGCAATTCGTAATCCAGTTGTTAATGCCTCATATTCCGCTATATTGTTAGTGCAAGGAAATAATAAGCGGTATGATTTTGGTACAGAATCGCCTTGAAGAGTTATAAAGAGAATACCAGCTCCTGCCCCATGCTGTGTGTATGAGCCGTCAAAATATAGTTGCCATGGCTTTGCATGTGATATTGTTAAAATGGATTCATCTGGAAATTCTGAATTTAGAGGAACATCATCAATCATGGGGGCATCTGCTAATTGATCCACGATGGCTTGTCCTTTTATTGCTTTTCTGTCCACATACTCGATGTCGAATTCACTAAGTATCATTACCCATTTGGCCAGCCGCCCAGTAAGTGTTGCTTTATTGAGGAGGTATTTCAATGGATCGATCCTTGCAACTAACTTAGTCTTATGAGTAAGCATGTAGTGTCATAATTTTTGTGAAGCAAAGACCACGGCGAGACATGCACGCTCGATTGGTGTGTAGTTTAGCTCATATCCCACCAATGTGCGACTGATATAGTATACTATTTTTTCCTTGTTGTCAGCAATTTGTTGTGCTAGGAGTGCCCCCAGTGCTGTTGGAGTAGCTGATATGTATAGTAGCAAAGGTTGAGCTGGAATTGGTGGCATCAAAACTGGCGGATTCAAAAGATAATCTTTGAGCGTCTGAAAAGCTTGTTGACAGTTATCATCCCATTTAAATTTGATATTTTTATGTAGCAGGTGCTGAAAAGGATTACACTTATCTGCTAGTTGTGCTATGAATCTTCGAATGGACTGGAGTCTTCCTTGTAAGGATCGAAGTTGACTAATATTTCTGGGAGGCGGCATGTCCAAGATAGCCTTGACTTTTGTTGGATCGGCTTCGATTCCTCGTTTGGACACAATGAATCCTAGGAGCTTCCCGGAGGTTACTCCAAAGACACATTTCTTGGGGTTTAATCTTACTTTGTATTTTTCCAACCGATCAAAGACGACTGAAAGTATGTCCAAATGTGTATCTCTGTCTACTGATTTGCCCAAGAGGTCATCAACATAATCTTCCACAGTTATGTGCATGAGATCATGAAAGATAGTGGTCATTGCTCTTTGATATGTAGCACCTGCATTTTTTAGCCCAAAGGGCATGACATTCCAACACAAAGTTCCCCACGGACAAGTAAATGTTGTTTTGTGTTGATCTTCGGGTGCGATCCTTATCTGATTATAGCCAGAGAATCCATCCATTAATGATAGCATTTCGTGACCTGCTGTGAGATCAATGATCAAGTCAATATTTGGTAATGGGAAGTCATCCTTTGGACAAGCTTTGTTGATGTCTCTGAAATCTGTGCAAATTTTGATGCTGCGATCTGGTTTACTGACAGGTACTAAATTGGAGATCCATTCAGGATAATCAATTGGGCATATGAATTCAACATCCAATAACTTCTCAAGTTCTGCTTTGACTAGTAATGCCACTTGTGGATGCATTTTTCTTAATTTCTGTTTCACTGGCTTTGCCCCCGGTTTGACTATCAAATGATGCATTACCAAATCCAGATCTAGTCCAGGCATATCAGCGTATGACCATGCAAAGTTGATTTGTCGTTCCTTGAAGAAACTTATGAACTGTGACCTTTCGGACTCTGTCAATGATTTAGCCAGGAATATGTTGTGTGGAACCTCTTCCGTACCAATGTTTGTTTTGATAGTCTCCTCTACTAGCATGGATGACTTTTCCTCATACGAGGCTGGGAGAATGTCGAGCCTTCCATCTTCGGGTGCCTCAAAGAGGTTTTTGCCCTCAGATATGTCCTTTCTTTTTACTTTTTTGGGATCAGATAGCGCCACAGTGTGGTTTTTGCCATAAGATCATTGATTTGCTCTTATTTTCACATTTTTGCGACTGGAAGGTCCGACACCCTCACCAAAATATGCCATGTTGTTGAGTTCTATAGTGTATCCTGCTTTATGGTCTCCAAGGGGAAGATCATCTCGTACGTCGAGATAGTCAATAACAGCTTCATCATTTTGGAATGTGTCAAACGGTCCTGGTCCTTCATAATCCCAGTCAATGAGTTGGTGGTGAACAAGGGGAAGGCCTTTGATGTTTTCGGAGCTTGCAGGTTCAAGAGTGAAGATGTGGTTATATTCGGGTATGTCGAGGTAATTATCGAGGTCATCGATGGCACTCTCCTCATCAGTCTCGATCATGAGCAAATCCAAATTATCATCACTAGTAGCGCATTCCGGAACAGGTGTTCTCATCCTATGTGATTTCAACCTAGAACCTTGAGACAAGGACTATGTAGACTCCTCATGGGTTGTTTCTTGACCAACTCTGAATTTGTTATAAAACTCCTCCTCTTCTGTGGGTTCATCTGGCTCTCTAAATGTCTCGGTGAGCTCGTAGTCACTAGAAGACTTGTCGGAACCCCATTCCCATTCATTGGAATCTGTGGAATAGCAATTCTCTTGTTGAATTTTGGCAGCTTTGATTTGTAAGGCTTCTTCTGTCCTTTTAGTATGGATCTTGGAAGTCAGAAAACCAAGTCCTTTCGAGCGTTCCCTTTTTATAGTCAATTCAGGTTGTAAGGGCTCCATAATGCCTTCTTTGCATAACCCAAGAGGGCTTTTTCCATCATACCCGAATTTTTGTAGAATCTTGAAGCCTTTGCCATATTTCTCACAGGGTATATTGATCTGTTTTTGTGTATCATCCTCAATGTCTTTGTAGAGCATTTTGTATAAACCTTCCTCTTCCAGTTCGCCCCATCTTTGAAAGGTAGTAGGATCCCATTTGAATGCCATGATGGATATTTGCTTGTTAGGATGTGGCCTTCCATATTCTTTTGGCGAGCTCATGACTTGTCGTAGATACATGGTCTGATTTAAAGTGTATTCTCCCATGCCTTTGTCCTGAAATTTGCCTTTAAGTTCACCCTGTTTTGATGTCGAAGGTTTCAAAGACTCAGGGTCAATGTATGTCGAAGAAGGGACAACTTCACGATTACTGGGAATGATGGTCTCAGTATGCGATCTCAAGTTATTGCAATATATGAACATATTAGGATCACCGTTAACTGTTACTTCGACTCCATTGTGAGGAAACTTAATGCATTGGTGATATGTCGATGGGATTGCCCTCATTTCATGAATCCAAGGACGTCCTAGCAATATATTATAAGTGAGGTCTAGATCCATGACTTGACAAATCACATCCTTTGTAACTGGCCCAATTCTTAGAGGTAAGGTGACTGTGCCCTTGGATGAGCGCTCTTCATCATCATATGCCTTGATGGTGATTTGATTTGTAGAATTCACAGCTTTATCAAAATATCCCAATTGTTTAATGGTTCTCAATGTACAAATGTTTAGACCAGCTCCTCCATCTATCAGGACTCGCTTTATTCGATGTTTGTGTATGAAGGCTTCAATATGTAATGGCGCATTGTGTGGCTGACTTATGGAGGCGTCATTGGCTTCTGTGAATGTAAGGGAATGTGGAATGGAAAGGTATCCCACCATGGCCTGAAACTGGTCCACGTTCAGATTGGTAGGAACGGTGGTGTCTCTCAAGATTTTGTCTAGAATAGCTTTATGAGCGGGGGATATGCGTAAGAGTTCAAATATGGAGATGAGCGCGGGTGTCTTCCCTAATTGTTCTACAAGGTCATACTCAGGTTTGGTTGATGAAGAAGCGGTGTTTTTAGTTGAAGCACCTGGAAAAGTAATTTTACCTCGATGGGTTGTAACATGACACTCAGAGGTAGGTTCGGAAGAAGATCCAACACCTCTTAGGACAATCTTGGGTCGCTGAGGAGGATTCTCAGGATTTTTGTTCTTGATGGTAATAGTAGAGATATGATTGTCCATGGAGATATGATTGATAGTTGAATCATAGTTGTAAGGTGCTCTAGTATAGTTGGCTTGATCATCTGTGACTTTAGCTTTTCCATTGTCGTGCTTTGGGAATGGTTCCTTAAACATCTCATGTTCTTGATTGGATGAGTGTCCCTCAATCTCAATGTCACCTCTATCAATGAGATCTTGTACGATGTTCTTCAGTCGATGACAATTTCCTATCTTATGACCCTTGCTCTTATGAAATTCACAATACTCATCATCATTCCACCAATTTGGTTTAACCTTTGGTTCATATGGAGGAAAATCTGGAACTGTGATCACCTTGTTTGCCACTAGCTTCTTGAAAACTGACTCAAGTGGTTCTCCCAATGGAGTGTACTTCCTTCATGATCTGGAAGTTGTTTGAGTATTTACTTGATTGTTTGTAGAACTTGATCCTAAAAAGATGAATTTAGGTTGCACTATGTTGGCATCAACAACACCATCATTGACTGTGTTCTTGTTTTTATTCCAAAATCTTGGCTTGTCTTTTCCTTTAAAGTCATCTTTGTTTTCCTTGAATATCTTAATGACTCCTTGTTCAATTAGGACCTTTTCTGTTGCTAAACCTTTTTCAATGACGTCCTTGAAGGTGGACAAACAAGCTTTCCTTAAGTCATAGCCAATGTCTTTGTTAACATTTTGTGTGAACATCTCTACCATTTGTTTTTGTGGAATTTCACAAGAGCATCTGCTAGCTAGATTTCTCCATCTTTGCAAAAATGATGCAAAGGACTCTCCTTCTTTTTGCTTAGTGTTGCACAAAGTAGTGACTGATATGTCTATCTCTATATTGTAGGAGAAATGTTGAATAAATGCTTCTGCTAGGTCACCCCATGACTTAATACCAGGTGGAAGTTGGGAGAACCATTCCATAGCTTGATCACCTAAGCTTTGTGGGAATAATCTCATCAAATATGTCTCTTCTGCTGCTACCTCAATGCAAGTTGTGAAAAACTGTCTTATGTGCGCCTTAGGATCCCCTTTTCCTCTATACTTATCAAATTTAAGCATCACAAAGTGTGTAGGAAAAGGAGGCATTGGAATGCTCTTGTCAAATGGATAAGGACATATGTCTCTCATTGTGTATGTTGGCTTCGGTGTATTTATGTCCTCCATTTTCTTTTGTAAGTCCTTGATTTGTTGTTCCAAACTGCTCTTAGGTGGAGATCGACCTCTTGGACCATATCCAATGTTTGAGGTACCCATTGGAGGAGGTGCATGTTGCATATATGGATGATATTGATCATACACATGTTCATATGGAGGAGGTCTATAGTGATGTTGCATATATGGACCACTTGGTATAGATTCATGTTGAGGAACCCCATATCTATTTTGCGCATGTATACCATATTCTACAGGCATGTCATGTTCCATTGTGTTGCCCCCAAATTTGACATGAGGTTTCCTTGTGTCCAAATTTTGAGCATGCCTTGGAATATCCCATTGCTTTGGTGGTTGATCCTTAGCATTGATATGTGATTGAGCATATTTTTCTCCATAAGACTTCCATAATGGTCTACGAAGGTGAGTATCATATGTTTGACCATGTGTATGTGGGACCTCTGGTTTTTGAAGCAAAGCTGATGGTGATTCAGGTACCATATGTGGTCCTCTATTTCCTCCACTATTAGGTCTCCTTTTATCCATATTGGAGTGAGGTTGTTGCAAAGGTCTATGTTCCATTATTTGAGACATGTCAAAATCATGAGGTATCTTGGCTCCACTTTGTGCCATCATTTGTAAGAAGTATTGGCTATCCCTCCTCATTATTTCCTCAACCAATCGATTGAAATGGGGATTCATAATGGATTCTTCCACATCTGCTGAATGTATTGAAAAGTTGTCCACATTGTCATTTTGTGTAGCATTGTTGTTTGTAGTGTCTATGTTTTCCACATTTGGAATGTTTCTATAAACATCCATGTCCGGCAATGTAGTGTGATCAGTATTGAAAAATAAATCATTGTCATACTCATAAGAACTCATGTTTGCAGACTCTTGAGCCTCTTTAGTTTCTCTCCTAGATTTTTGAAGACGGGTTTCAACCATGAACTAGGTATTGACCAAGATGTGTGAGACTAGATGAAAAATGGAAAAAGTATGGAAGACCAAGAGTTGGATGAAATGTAAATGAATCTGAGGTGTACTTGCAATGTCCAAAGTGTAAGACCAAGTATGTATGTAGTAGAGTAGGTGTGACTTCCAAAGAGAGGATAGTTTCTCTTGATGAGGTAAGTTGACCTTGACTCTAAGTAAGACCAAATGAGACCCAAAGGTAGGAAACCTTGATGAGGGACCACTTAGCAAAGTGTTGTTGTATGTAGTATGTTGACAAAGTATGATGAGGACAAGCAAGTGACCTTTTGACTCAAGTTTAGACAAGTATGAATGTAAAATGAGATGTGAAGCAATGATGGACCATGTGAGACCCAAAGACAGGTTGAATGCTAGATGAAACCTGGAGAAACAACCTAGGAAGCTCAAGTATTCCGAAACTGATTTCTTTTGTTTGCTGGACTGTGAAATTTTTCGTGCAATTTTTGAACACAGATGCGCCTGTATACTGCACAGACATGGTTATCTGACACAGACGTGTTTCTATTCAACATAGACGCTATTATAAACACAAACACTATTCTGCCCTTCACAGACGCGTTTATATGACCTAGACACGATTAAAACAGACACAGACGCGTTTCTGTAAAATTTGTGCAATTTTTCCAATATGTGAAGTCATTTTGTTGTGACCAAATCCGAATGTTTGACTGTTTTTCGTGATAAGAGGACACAATGTTGATGAGGACTCAATGTTTGCAAGTGTCTAGACTCAAAATGATTCTAAGAAAGTCTGTTGTTTGATGTAAAATTGTTTTGCATACACTTGAAGACACAAAAGACACAATGTTTTGCTGTTTGGTCTTGAATGTTTTGAATGTTTAAAATAAGTCAAGCACAATTCTTATGGCTGGCCAAGACAATAGTTGTTGATCCCACATGGGGTTTTACCCCCGAGGCTACGCTATTCAGAGCAGATACTTAGATACTTGACCTCACTGGCTCCACCCTCGGCACTCACTTCTCGGGTCAGCCAAGCATCAGTCCCCATGAAAACTCCCCATGGCGAACTTTGTATCTCTACTAAGAACCGTATGTGTGTGGGCCGCTACCAGAGGTCTGACCTCCTGCCCCAACAACTAGAAGGATTTGGGCCTCTAAAACAAAATGGTGCTAGTAAGGGCATCCGCTCGTGTTGCCATACATGCAGCACTTTCAGCTCTGTAAATACAGAAGGCTCCTAGCCGGTAGGGGTTACGCCCTACAAATGATCAAATAAATTTGATCAAACGGGTTTATGGGGAGACATAGTGTCGGCATGAACTAATCAGCACATGTTATTCATAGTTTTCACCATGAATACATTTGATTATAGTGGTTCGGATGAGGTGGGTTTTCCTCGCTACCACTTGGGTCGTTCTCTTCTCACTAGTAGTCCTAATGACCACACGGGAAGACAGGCCCTCTAAAGATTAAACAAAAAGAGCCTATTGCTCAAGACACAAAAGACAATGATTCAATTTTAGTGCACCAATGGAAGTGTTTGCTATTCTATGAAAATAAAGCATACAACAAAATTCAAAAACCCTAGCCAAGGACTTGCAACAAAAGTTGTTAGTAGTTTGGTTTTTTTGACATAATCACCCCTTCCTGCAAACACACAAGTTAGGAACATTTTAAAAACCCAAAAGACTTTGTGACATAGGGGCCTTCAACAAAACATTTTGCTTCCAAGACAAGCTGCACCAATTTAGTTAGCTAGATCTGAAAGTGTTAGTCCAAAAATAAACCAGATCTGAAACCCTAAGTACAAAATCCAAAAATTGGATCAATGAAAACTTCAAAATTTTGAAACAGTAAATACACAAACACTGTTACCCTCAACACAGACGCGTCTGGAGAACACAGACGCGATTCTGTGATACACAGACGCGCCTAAAAATCACAGATGCCCCTATACGACATAGACGCGGGTAGAAATAACGCAGACGTGCTTAGGAAACACAAACGCTCCTTTCTGGAACCTACAAAATGAAGTATTGAAAAAATACAGACGCGGATCCAATTGTCACAGACACGCCTGAAAATAAAAAACGCGATCCGAAAGTGCGCAGGCGCGAAAATACCGAAAATGCTGCCAAAAATGTCCGATCTGCAACTTCAAAAACACAAGATCTGCAACAAGGAAGTTAAATGCAAAGGGACAAGAGTCCCACCGGGCATGCCAAAATGTATATGGTGAAAATGGATAACAATAATAACAATATTGAAAGGCTAAATGAATTCAACCACAAAACCCTAGCCTAACAATCAACAATGATCCACCATAACATATGAAGATTACCTAAGACAATGCAAAGCACATGAAATCACAAAGATTATACCATCACATGTCCAATAGGCTTTTGATCTCCATTCTTCCTATCTCCATTGATCTTGCTTGATATATTTGCTCTCAGATTTTTATGTGCACAAGAGCTCAACAAAGAACAGAATGTGGTTGCAAGTAGGATCGTAGTGTAGTCAAGTCCTCCAAATTGTCGATTAGGCTGAGTGATTAGGGTTTGATAATGAAGGAAGCATCTCCTTAAATAGAAGACACAATATGAAATGGAGGGATAAGATTAAGAGGTGTAAAAGGAGGTCGGCTATGATTAGAGGGTAGGTAGAAGAAATAATAAAATAATGAGAGGGGTAGGTAGTGTATGAATTAAGAGATGAATGACATGTGTCATAGGTGGAAAAAGGTTAATGAATTAATTAAATAAATAAAGATTTATTTAATTAATAGAAGAAGTAGGATAATTAAATAAATAAGAATATTTATTTAATTTAGGAAAAGGATAATTTAAATAAATAAATGTATTTATTTAAATGAAAAATAAGGCTAGAAGAGGATAAATGAATTAATTAAATAAATAAGGATTTATTTAATTAATAGAAGAATTAGGCTTAGATAATTAAATAAATAAAATATTTATTTAATTAGACTGGACAATTTTAGGTGTCTACAAATAGTACAGAGTATCATCTTACTGTGGGTAGGTTCCTACTGTAGTTTTTCCCTTATCCAGGTTTTCCATGTCAAAATATTGGTGTTGTGTGTTGTGCTTTCACTTAGCTTATCTTTGTTGTTAGTGCAATTTATTAGATTGGTATTTCTGATTAAGTTTGTAGATTCGGTGAAGACTGATTCACCCCACCTCTCAATCTTCCTTCATTGTTGCTGCCACCAATTGGTATCAAAGCTAGATCCTCCGAAAGAATCTTAATTGCTTAAGGAGATCCAGGATGGTAGCTGCAGGTGTTATCTTTAAGAAGGATAGTCTAAGATTTGATGGAAGTAACTATTCTATATGGAAGAACCAGATGGAAGTGCACTTGAAATGTCTTGGACAAGATTATTGGAAGATTACAAAGAATTCCTATTCTACTCCTCCGAATGGATCGGTTACTGTTGATCAGATTAAAGAAGTTGAATACAATATTAGTGTGAAGGAAGAATTGCTTAGTGCCCTAACTGATTCTAAGATGACAAATGTAATCGGACTTCAGAGTGCACATGAGATCTGGGGAGAAACTTGATATCCTGTATGAAGGGGATAAGAAAGTGAAAGTTGCTAAGTTACAAAGTTTGAAAGGAAAGTATGAGATGCTGAAGATGGGAGATGATAAGAACATACATTCTTTCATGGCTAAGGTGAATGATCTGGTCCTAGGTATTAGACGTGTCGGTGGAACTCTTGAAGAAGATGAAATTATTGCTAAGGTGTTGATATATTTGCCTCCTACTTATAAGCATAAGGTTGCTGCTATTGATGAGATCTGGATTGTGACTACAATGACAAGAGATATGCTAGTTGGAAAGATTGATTCTTTTGAGCTGAGAATTTGGAGAATCACATTGAAAGTCTGAAACAACATTATGAGCATCGACATCTATATCTAAAAAGTAGAAGTATGATCCTGATGAGTGCAAAATATCTATATATGAAAGAGAGAGAAGAGAGATGGAAGAGCAAGAAAGAGAGCTGGATGAGCTTGAAGCATCGATTGCTAAGAGATTGCCTAAAGGAGCTGGTAAGTATGCTGGAGAATTGCCTTTGAAATATTTCTCTTGCAATAAGATGAGACAGTTTTCTTCTAGATGCCCAAAGAGAATGACTAAGTATGATGGGTATGATAAGTTTGATAAGCACGGTAGGAATGGTAGATATGAGAAGCATGACAAGTATGAAAATCCTTATAATCCGAACCGAAAGTATAGAAATTAGAAGAAGTTCTATTATGTTGTTGATGAAGGTGTTATAGATGATGAATTTGAAGGGGATGAAGTTGTATTTCTTGCCATTAAGGAAAATGGACCTGTACCTGTCTATTCTGCTTGTTGTACTAATGAGGAGAAAGCTTTAGGTGCTAAAGTTGAAGAGAAAGATGAAAGGGTGATTGATAGTGGTTATTCACATCATATGATTGGTTATAAAAGAAAATTTGTGAGTATGGAAAGATATGACAGTGGAGTAGTGAGATTTGGAGATAACAAAGCCTGTGTGATCCTATAAAGTGAAAAAATGGACCCTAGTGGTTCCCCACCTAGGAGAGAGAAAGGAAACCACTAGGATGATTTTCACTTGATGCAAAAATGCACTTTACATTGAAAAGGGATTGAATCCACTAGATCCAAATCCAAGGAAAATAAGGACGTGAATACTAAGCTGATTGTAAGTGTTGGAATGTAATTTGCCCTGTCTTGTAAATAGATATGTTGACTTGTTGACTATGTAGAAAAGGAAGATAAAATAGATGAAACAAGGAGCTACCAATTCGGGATCGCATTGTAACTTCGGATTTGAGATGCTTAGACTAATATAGATCTGCTCTGTAAATTTGGAGAAAAGTCGTTGGGACCATGTGTAAGTTATGCACGGTCCTCCGAAAAATCTGCGAGTCAAAAAGGGTTTTTTCGTCTTTAGAAATGAAGTCTAAATATGCAATTAAAGCTGCGCACCTGCAACCTACACATAGAAAATATGGGAAGAAGGGTTGTGGATAGGGGTTTTCCTTAGTCAAACCCTTGTTGAGAAATCAACCTTGAAAGAAAGTAATTGCAAACACTTAAATGTAAATAATGCAAATGTATACCTTTTAGATCTACAATTTGTTGATGATGGTTACTTTGCTTCTTGAATGTAATCATAAGTGTTGCATGAAATGACATGTAACATGACAAAACCATAGCACACACACATGCTTGCAAATGAAAGTTGTAATGTTGCTCCAATGTAAGAGTGAAGAAGACACATGAAGAAGAAGACTTGGTGGATGCTTGAAGACTTGAACACTTGAACGCTTGATGATGATAATAGAGACCTTCCACTTGTTTACCCACTTTTTGCTTATATTCGCTTATTAGAATGAGAGGAATAGATCCCCTTTTATACTTTCCTTGGAGGGTTTAATTTTTCTCTCACCAAAGGCCGACATAGGGGAGATTTAATCCTAGATAGAAAATTAGGTCCAAGGGTCGGATGGACCCATTTTGGGGCCACACAAAGAGGGAGGAAAAGGGCGGCATGCCCTTGTCCAAGGGTGACAAGGGTGCCACACCCTTGTCCTAAGAGGACGGGGGTATCACGCCCCTGTCCTGCCCTATTTTGGGGCTTGGACAGGGTCACAAGGGCTAAAGAAGGAGGAGATTTGGAAGAATGATGTAGAGATGGGTCCCAATTGAGTAGGGAGATTTAGTCTCTAGGGTGAGGACCTAAAACATAGTAAAATTGAAAAGGGTCACAATTTTATGACACTATAGATCTATTGGAGAGGTTCTATTTCTTTTGATGGTAAGCATAATACTGATGACGTCTTGTATGTTGAAGGTTTGAAGAATAATATTTTGCATGTTGGACAGATGGTTGATAAAGGTTATGATCTACAATTCAAGAATGGAAAATGCAAGATCCTAAATGCCTCCAGTATAGAGCTTGCATCTGGAACTAAGACTGACGGTAACATTTTTCATTTGAATGCCGGTGAGAAAAGTTATTTGATTACTCATATTGATGAGAGTTTGTTGTGGCATAGGAGAACGTGTCATGTAAATTTTAATTCAATGATTAAGATCAATTCTACACAAGTTCTTGGAGATTTTCCTAAGATTGGTAAGCTTGCTAATCCTCTATGTAAGGAATATTAGTTGGCTAAGCAAACAAGGATTTATCTCAAGAGAAAACAGTAACATCTGATGGATTGTTATATCTTGTGCATACTGACCTATGTGGACCTACAAGTGTTAGAAGTGTGCAATGTGACAGATATTTCATGTTGCTAATTGATGATTATTCGAGGATGATGTGGGTTGTCTTTTTTAAGGATAAACCAAAAGCATTGAACAAGTTCAAGATATTCAAAGAAAAGGTGGAGAATGAATCTGGATTGAAGGTTAAATGCCAGAGATCTAACAGAGGTGGAGAATTATGTTATGGTGAGTTCAATTCATTTTGTGAGAAGCATGAAATTAGAAGACAATTATCTGCTCCTAGAACCCCTCAGCGAAATGGAGTTGTTGAAAAGAAGAACAAAACTATCTTGGATGTTGCAAGGACTATGTTGATTGAAGGAAATGTTATGAAAATCTACTAGAGAGAAGCTATTAGCACTGTTGTTTATACATTCAACAGAGTTCATATTAAAGGTGATAGTGGTAAGACCCCTTATGAGTTATGGTTTGGTCATGTTCCTACTATGAGATATTTTAGAGTATTTGGTAACAAATGTTATATCAAGAGATGTGAGGATATAGGGAAGTTTGATGCTTGAAGTGATGAAGGAATTTTCTTGGGATATTCAACAAAGAGAAAAGTGTACTGGTGCTCCAATAAAAGACTGAAAAAGATAGTGGAAAGTGAAAATGTGAAGGTAGATAATAACCTTGGGAAAGAGATTAGAGCATGTGGATATGATGATGGTCAACATATTGTTCTAAACCCTATTCAGACTGAAGAACCTAAGTAGACTAATCCGGTAGACATAGTTAACCTGGATGTTGCTACTGTCGGTGAAGAAATGGAGGAATTTGAAAATTAGAACAATCCGAAGACTCCGAGGTATGTAAGGTTGAATCATTCTAAAAATATGATTATTGGTGATAAAAATAAAGGTGTGATGACTATAACAAGGTTAGCTGCTGAAGAAGTATGTTTGATTTCTAAGTTGAGCCTAAAGATGTTGTTGAAGCTTGCAAAGATGAAAATTGGATGAGAGCTATGGATGAGAACTAGATTAGATTGAAAAGAATAACACATGATAGCTTGTGCCTAGACCTAAGGATAAGGATGTTATAGGTACTAAATGGGTATTCCAAAATAAATTGAATGAAGCCAATGAAGTTGTCAGAAATAAAGCAAGAATGGTTTGCAAAGGATATTCTTAGAAAGAAGGAATCGATTATGAGGAGACTTTTTCTCCGATGTCCAGACTAGAAGTTGTTAGAATATTTCTTGCATATGGTGCTTAAAAATATTTCAAGGTATATTAGATGGATGTCAAATCTTCTCTTTTTAATGGTGATCTTGAGGAAGAAGGCTACATTGAACAACCCGGTGGATTTTCATTATCAGATGATGGAGACATGGTATGTAAGCTAAAGAAATCTCTTTGTGGATTGAAGCAAGCCCCTAGAGCCTATTATGCTAGACTAGATAAATATTTATTAAAATTGGGATTTAATAAAGGTGTTGTTGATAGTAATATGTACTTTAAGATTAAGAATGATAACATCTTTATTGTTTATTTTTTTGTTGATGATATTATATTTGGAGAAGATGATGACTTGAGCATGAATGTTACCGGTGATATGCAGAAAGAAATTGAGATGTCTATAATTGGTGAGATGAAATTCTTCTTAGGTTTGCAGATTTCACAGACTAGAAAAGGTATATTTATATCTCAAATTAAGTATGTAAAGGAATTGCTAAAGAAGTTTGGGTGAGATGACTCCAAATTGGTTGGAACTCCAATGGTGACTGGTTGTAAATTGTCTAAGAATGATGAATCTCTGAAAGCTAAACAAATTTTATATAGATCTATGGTTGGTGGACTGTTATATCTTACTCAGACTAAACCAAACATTATGCATGCTATGTGCATGTCTACTAGATATCAAGCAGATCTGAAAGAGAGTCATGTCACTATTGTGAAGAGGATATTCAGATACCTGAAGGGAATTGTGGATTATGGTTTGTGGTATCCGAGGAATGATGATTGCATGTTGTGTGCCTACATTGATGTTGATTGGGTCGGTGATGATGACCGGAAGAGCACTACCGGTGGAGCATTATTTTTGGGTAAGAAATTGGTTTCATGGGCTAGTAAGAAACAAGATTCACTATCCTTATCTATTGTTGAAGTTGAGTACATCGTTGCTACTAGTAATTGCACTCAGGTAGTTTGGATGAAGCAAATGTTGAAGGATATTAGAGTTATATATGATGAGCCTACTATTATATACTATGATAATTCCAGTTTTATTAACATTTCAAAGAATCTAGTGCAACATTCAAAGACTAAACATGTGTCAATCAAATATCATTACTTGAGAGAGCAAGTCAGTGAAGAAAAAGAGAAGATGGAGTATGTATCTACAAAGGAACAAATAGTTGATATTTTCACTAAGCCTTTGCCTCTAGAAACATTTGTCTATTTGAGAAACAAGTTATGGGTATCTACCCCTCCTATTGAGGACTAGATACATTGAGTTGCATCAAGCTAGTGGATGTTAGAGCCTTATCTTTTTATCCGGATTGATGAATTGGTGTTGCTCCTTTGGTGGCGTAGTCTATGTTTTAAGGGGAGAAATTTCTGAGATTCCTGGTTCATGTTTCTATTTTGAGAGAGTTTGGTTTTCTATTTTAAGATCTTTGGCATTGTTGTCAAAGGGGGGGAGAGATCATGTAAAAAAATGCTTTATTTGTCTTGATCTTCGGGGGAGTTTGCCAAAGATATCTTCTTTCTTTGCATTGACTATTTTTCACATTCATATGTTGCCATCAATGCCAAAGTGAAAGATTGTTGGAAATTGTTGGACATTGCTATTGCTAGTATATGCTTTTATCATTGATGTCAACATATTTTTGCAATTTGCTCTGGTGATTGCAAATTGAGAAGATCTTATGATTCAATTTTGCAGTTTTGGTGCTTTGCAGAGCTCGGTATTTCCTCCAGTATATTCCAGAATGATCTGATCTTGAGCTGATATTTTGGGAGATTGTTTGGGATGGTCTTGTGTATCTTCATTTTAGATGGTTTGTGATTTGTCACTCTACAAGTTATCTTTCTTCGTGATAGTTGCTGATTGGTTTTGTTCTTGAGCTTTCAAACATTGACAAATGAAGATTTGATAAGTGGTGTTGGTGTAGTTGTTCTTGATGATTCTAATGTGCTTGCTGGTGTCTCCTAGTCATGTCCTATTTGTTTTGGTGATCTACATTGGTCATTGTGCAATTTTTTCATGGTTTCCTTGAACTAGTGATGATTTTCATGTTATGAGATATTTCTAGTGGTGTAGCATGTTGTGGTTGTTCTTGGCATAATTTTTGGTGGACTTAAGCATTTGGGAATTTGAATTAGGTCCATATTATATCATGTAAATAATTATATTGGTCCCATGGTCGGTCTTTTTATCGTGTGATGCAATTTTCTAATTATGAGTTGAGGATTTAGCCGGCCTTGTTGTCAAGGTTGATGGTTTGTATATATAGGTGTCAAGCTTGTGTCTAAATTATCAAAGAGTGGTGTATGTACGATCAAGTGATTCATCTTTTAGTGTTGTGACTAAGGAGAGATTGGTGTTGTTGAACAAACAACTGTGCTTAACTAGAAGTGTAATTAGGCATTTGGAGATGCTATTCTTTCAGTTCATTTCTTCCCGATTGTAGTCAGAATCTTGTTTTAAGTCAATGAGACTTCCCTAAGGGTTGTAGCCTTTTGGGTCATTATCTTTTGAGTAGTAATATCTAGGAAATGTTCCTAAATTTATGTGCATTCTCCATTGTAACATTTTCACATACTACAATAGAGTATCATCTTGTACTGTGGGTAGGTTCCCAGCATGGTTTTACCCTTAACCAGGTTTTCCACTTCAAAATCTTGGTGTCATGTGTTGTTCTTTCAATTTTCTTAGCTTTTTTGTTACTACACTTTATCCAATCAATATTTGTGATTAAGTTTGTAGATCCGGTGAAGACTGATTCACCTCTCCTCCCCCCCTCTCAGTCTTTCTTCATTGTTGTTGCCAACATGAATAAAGTCAATCCTGATCCTTAAGTTCATTAAAATCCTCCACCTCTCTTCCCTTCTCAAAAAGGGATCAAGGAATCAAAGCCAAATACCTAAATAAGACAAAATCCAAAACCTCTTAGAGGGAGGAAACCTATGAATGAGAACTTCTTGGAAAGAAAAAAAACCTAATATTTACATAATTTACATGGAAAGAACTTTAAACAAGTTCATTGACTAGATTATTGATGTAACTTCCTTTATTGACTAAATTTCAACGTTCTTCATATCTTTGGACAATTAGTGAGGAAAACAAAAGGGATTTACATCCAATAAACCATTAGACTGCCTCTAAAATGTAGAGAAAAAAGAAACTCACTCCTTTGTAAATATTGACTTCTTGTAGGGAACGGGTAAGAGAATCTCAATATTCTTTGTTGGTGTAACTAAATAAACATCATGGATATTATTACACTTTACTTTTAAGTTAACTTACGATAATGCATCTCTTCGTAGTTTGGATTTGAGACACTTAGGGAAGTGTGCACATGGGGATATAGCTTGTAGGAGAAATTCCACCTTTTGTGGTCTTATTTTGTTGTTCTACTCCACATTCAGTGGGTCATCCACCTCTTGTGGAATATTATATTATTTCTCCTACCTACCCCTAGTATTTCTTACCTACCCTTGTTTCTCATTGAGCCACATGTCATGATTCTGTGCTCGTACATCCATATGTGCTTGCCTATATAAGCAGGCCTATATTCATTGTATTGGTTAATCCAGTTGATCATTTACATATTGATGAGAATACAGTTTGTTCTTGTCATTCTTTTGTCTCTCTTTTATAATGTTCATTGTGCCTTTGATCTTGGCAAAATCTCACATGGTATCAGGGCCATTGGGGCTTCATTGATTGATTTTTGGAGACATCTTGGAAGGCTTCTATTTTCGGATCTGAGGAATTGTGCTTTTTGGAGCCATCTTAGAGCATTTTCGACCTCACCATTGTGTATGGGAGGCAGTTTCCATAAAAATTGAGTATAAACTCGACCTATTTTGGCGAAAATCAAATTTTGGGTGTTGGAGGAATTTTTTGCCCAATTCGGGCAGTACAGTACGAAATTTTTGGATTTGAATTTTTTTTTTTTTTTTTTAATATTTTTTTCATTTTCTGAAATAAAACAAAACAAAAAAAAGTTTGTTTGGGGGTTCGAAGATCCCCATGCCCCGTCGTACCATGCAGGTTGTAGGTTCTTGTGCAACGACCACCGTGTAGGTTGTCTCCCACCGGTGGTAGTTCCTTCGATAGCCTCCTGTCATCGATAGTTCCCGCGACCCTATGCAGGAGCGTCATTGCGATCTATCGGCCCTCCAACCACCACTACCCTAGTGGCCGCACCACCGCCAACCCTAGTCGACCCCTCAGTCGTCGGCCCCTCTGGCTCTGGGACTCGACCCCACCGTCCTCCAGCAGCCCGTCGGCCCGTCAGCCATGACCTCTGGCCAACGACAGCTTTCCAGCCATCGCCTACCTGACCTCTAGCGACTGCCGATAGGGCCCACCTCTGCCTACCACACAGACAGCCACCTGCCACCTCTACCTAACACGTTAGCAGATCAGCCCAGCCAGCGCCACCTTGCTTTTTCTGCACAGTCAACTAAGAATTGCATGACTCTTGGAACTTTGCGTAAGTATGTATCAGATGACCTCATTTTTCACATTGAGAAGTGTACTACAATCAAGAGGCTTGGGATATGTTTCAGAAATTTTATGGTCAAGTTGATGAAATCAGAAGTTACAAGATTGACAATGAGCTCACCAACTTGGATCCCAATAATTTTGATACAATCCAAGATTATGTCACCAAAGCAAATGAGTTAAGAGCAAAGCTTAAGGATTGTGGAATTGACAAAAAGGATGCTCAGTTGATATTCAACTTGTTGGACAAGCTTGCACCAGAATATGTAGCATTTGTTGTCTATCTTCCAAACTCATCGTTTGACAGTGGGGAGTTCCTACATTATGCCTTCATTTGATGCTTTCATAGAAATATTGATATTGGGAAAATCTAAGTTGTTGAACATTGGGCTTCTCAAGTCCTCAAAGTCCAAGGCTTTTGTGGCTAATCAAGGGAGTCAAGGGAGTCAAGGAAAAGATTCCAACAACAAGAAGAAGCAATCTAAGTCAAAGCCATAGCAGGAAAAAAGGCAATCATCCTCTCCATCACAAGGTGATTTTTCATCCTTTTCCAAGAAGGGGACTCCACCTAAGAAGGATAAACCAACTTGTGCATATTGCAAGAAGTATGGTCATGATGAGCATCGATGCCACACCAAGCAAGTTGATGAGTTGACAAATCTTCTTAAGACAAACAACATCAACTTGCCATCCGCCTACACAAAGAAGGATTTGTCTCTTTCCTCTTCCTCAAAGTCCAAGGGAAAAGGGCAAGCATTAGTGGCTACAACAGGTTCTTCACAATAGTGGATACTTGACTCAGGTGCCTCTTATCACATGGGTTCTACAAAGGAGCAATTTTCTTCATTGGAGCCATCTAAGGTACCTCACATTTACATTAGTGACGATACACAAGTGAGGTTGAAGGGAAAGGTTCAATTGACATGGATGATGGAACATTTGAGAATGTTCTTTATGTTCCTAACTTGTCTACTAACCTTCTCTCTATCTACCAAATCACTCACTATGGGAATGGGAAAAAGGTTGAGTTTACACTTGATTCAGTTGTGGTAAAGGAACTTGATGATGATGCCTTGGTAGTAGTGGGACAAGTCAATGACAACTCAAGGCTTTATTCATTCTCCCACTTTGTGCCAAGTTCTCCTTCTAGGGCCTTGCTTACTCATTCAAATTCAGAAAGTAAGCTATGGCATGAGCAGTTTGGTCACCTCAACTACTGCTATCTTCAGCAGCTCAGCACTAAAGACATGGTCACAAGTCTACCTCGAATCAGTTTTTCAGAGGGTGTATGTTGAGGTTGTTCCATGGGCAAGCATCGCGAGGAGAAGTTTGATAAGGAGAAATCTTGGAGAGCTTTGGAAGTTCTTCAATTTGTTCATAGCGATGTAGCAAGTCCATTTCCATCACCTTCATTTAGTAAGGCCTGCTATGTCCTCACCTTCATTGATGACTACTCTCGCTTCACTTGGGACTACTTTCTTATGCATAAGAGTGAAGTATTTGACATATTTTAGGACTTCAAGACTCGTGTGGAGAAGCAATCCGGGAAAGTGGTCAAGATTCTTCGTACAGATAATGGAAGGGAATATGTGAACAAAAGACTTGAAGATTTTTGTATATTTGAGGGGATTTATCTTCAGCATTATGTTGCATACACTCCACAGCATACTAGAGTTATAGAATGCACGAATATAACTCTCAAAGAAATGGATAGCTATATGATACATGCAGATTCTCTTGATCCCACCTTTTGGGAAGAGGCTATCAGTTGTGCCACACACATCCAAAATTGGGTTCCTCACAAAGCTTTGCAACGTATTACTCCTTTTGAGGCTTGGGCTGGTAGGAAACCGATTGTGACACATTTCATAGTCTTTGGGTGTCCAACATGGGCTCGCATACCTCCGCAGAAATGCAAGGCATTGGAACATCATAGTAGGCCTTGCATATTTGTTGGATATCCTGAGGGTGTTAAGGCATATAGATTGATGGATCCTAAGACACATGAGGTTTTTATTGAGAGGAGTGTTCACTTTGAGGAAATATTTCGGGATTACATTGACTTGGGTCTTTTGCACTACTTTCTTGGGATAAAGATTTCACAGTCACCTTCTAAGATTACACTATCGCAGCCCAAGTATGCTCTTGATCTACTTGCACACTTTCATATGGCTGATTGTAAGCCTGCACTGACTCCCTTTCTTTCAGGAGTCAAGCTTGAGGCTCAGTGTTCTTCTCCACTAGTTGACACCACATTGTATCGTCCCCTTGTGGGTAGTCTCATCTACTTGACTCATACACGCCTTGATATTTCATTTGCGGTTGGCATGGTTTCCTGCTTCATGTAGGAACCACATGAGCTTCATTATAAAGCCACCAAATGCATCCTTCATTATCTCCAAGGTACACATCGCTATGGGATTCACTATGCAACAGGCATAGGACTTTGTTTGGTTGGTTACATAGACTCGGATTGGGCTGGCAATATTGATGATCATAAGTCTACTTCAAGTTACAGTTTTCACCTTGGTTCAGGCCCCATTTGTTGGTAGAGAAAGGAGTAGCATGCTATTGCTCTCTCTTCGATTGAGGCTGAGTATCGAGGAGCTGTTAACGCAACGATTGAGACCATTTGGCTTCAGTAGATTCTCATAGAGTTTGGATTTAGCACTCCATGGTTGACAATTCTATATTGCGACAATCAGAGTGCTATTGCAATATCAAACAACCCGGTCCAGTACCAGTGGACCAAACACATCGAGATCCATATGCACTATATCCGAGAGCTAATTCAGGAGTAGGTCATTGATTTGCAGTATTTTCCTACAATGGAGTAGGTTGCTGACATCTTTACCAAACCTTTCACCGAGAGTAAGTTCCAGCAATTGTGAGCTCTCTTGGGAATGTGGGATGTCTCATTTGGGGGGGTCAGCTGACTTCTCCTTCCTCTCTTATGGGGGTACTTTTTCCTCTTTGAGATTTTGTCCATCTTTTTTGAGAGTCTTTTGTACATTCATCTCTCTTTTGGGGGGGAGTTTTTTCCCACTGGGTTTTCTCCCTTTCTCCATTTGTGAGAGATTGCACTCCATAGTTTTTCTTGCATTTACATATTGTACATGGGTACCTATCATGGCCTAGTAGCCGGGACCAATCTTGCATTGTTGACTTGAGTCTTCATTCCCCTGAGTTGCACTTAAGGGGGGGTGTTGGTGTAAATAAATATTCATCATGGATATTATTACACTTTACTTAAGTTAACTTAGTATAATGCATCTCTTCATAGTTTGGATTTGAGACACTTAGGGAAGTATGCACATAGGGATATAGCTTATAGGAGAAATTCCACCTTTTGTGGTCTTATTTTGCTGTTACACTCCACATTCAGTGGGTCATCCACCTCTTGTGGAATATTATATTATTTCTCCTACCTACCCCTAGTATTTCTTACCTACCCTTGTTTCTCATTGAGCCACATGTCATGATTGTGTGCTTGTACATCCATATGGCCTTGCCTATATAAGCAGGCCTATATATTTATTGTATTGGTTAATCGAGTTGATCATTTGCATATCGATAAGAATACAGTTTGTTCTTGTCATTCTTTTGTCTCTCTTTTATACTTTTCATTATGCCCTTGATCTTGGCAAAATCTCACATTCTTGATGCTTATCTTCATGCTTAGGAGTAAGAATGACCAAACATGAATTCCATATCTCTTATTTAGTTAGATTCCTAATAGGATATCCTCTTGAAAGTGTAAATTCTAAATAATCCCAATTGAACTTATGATTGTGCCATGTTGCCTTGATGTTTTGCTAATCAACAAAGGTTGGTCTTGATAACTCAATAGATGGTATCGTAACACCCTCTCTTTTTTTCTACTTATATTGATCCTCTAACTTAGGAGATAGATTGATTTCAATACATGAGCATAAAACTTCTAACTCATGCCTAAATAGATCTTCAACAATCTCCTCCTTGATACCTTCTAGGAAAGGAGTTGTCTTAATATCACAATAGTGCTCATGATTATTTGAATATAACTCAAGAGTATCCTCTTGAACTATACTCTCTATGATATCATGCATAGGTTGATTTAAAACGTCATTTATATCAAACTTCTCATCCTTAAGAATAAGACTTTTATCATGATTTCTCCCATGTTCACAAGGTTCACCATACTAAACAACATCTTCTTCTCACTCTAAGACCTCAATTGATATAGGAATAGGAACATCCTCTTCCTAATCAATGAAGCAAGGGAGACCATCAAATGTGAGAACTAATTCCTCTTCTCCATTGTTTCTATACTTGGTCATTCTCTATATATTCTTGCAACAAGACTAGTCCTTCCCTCTTGAAGCACATGAAGACCGAAAAATAGTTGGATAAAACTCCTTATACCTCTTATCACCATAATAATTAGCTTTCCATATAACAATTCAACCATAGAAGACTGAAATAACATTAGGACAAGAGAGTTGAGCATGCAAGTTTTTCTGCAAAAAGAACTAAGGAGCTTGAAATTTTTTATTAGGGATAGGACTTTGATAGGGTACATTGAACCTAAGAGGTTCATTTGGAGGATTAGAGGACTTCCCCTTCTTCAAGATTGGGATTTAAATATTAGGAGCTTTAGGAGTTTATTTCTCCTCTTACATGAGATGCATCTCTCTGGCTACTATTTTTCTGACTAGTTCCTCTCACAAAGTAACCTGCCTTGTAAGGAAATCCTCATAGTATTGCCTTTGAGCCTCCATTTGTTACTATTGAATTTGAGTTTGATAAGAAATTTGATTATATTGTATACTAAACTCCTACTCCCTCTTAATATTTTTTTAACTATTATGGGAAATTTAACACTATATCTCTAATGCTAACATTCTCCAAGATTCTTATGTTTTGATGTTGGGTGGGAGGATGGGTATGTAATATGAGAGTAAAATAGGCCTCTCAAGGTCATTGATAAGAATGGTTAGGTTGCCAAGAAGGATGAGCTCGAGAGAGAGTGGTAAACATTGGGAAAATAATGATATATTGTTGTAGCACAACTACTTGGGATAAAACTAGAAACCTAACTAGTTTCGTATTGCTGATAAGGAGGAAAAATTCATGTAATTTTATAAAATGGGAAGAAAAAAATTTCTATTAATAATATATTTCTATGACTGAATCATAAGGAAAGCTAAAGATATTTTAAAATTATGCTTAAAATAAGAGCAAATATCTTCTCAAATCAGAGAACCAAGTACATACTAGTAGAGTCATCCAAAATTTGAATATGTAGTCTTTCCAAGTGCTTGAAGGATACCTCTTTAAGGCTATATACACTGAATAACACACCAATATTTAGCTTGATGAATAATGAGTCCCACCAAGAATCCTAGAAAATGTTCTATAACTAGTGGAATAGTCAACAAGTTCTTGACTAGTGAATATTAGTAGAGAAAACTTACAAAGAGTGTCCCACCAAGAATGCCAAAAAATGTTTTTCCATGTTTCACAGGGTTGCTTAGTTGATAGCTCAACAAGGGTGGAAACGTTTGTGGCAACACATGCCTTAGGGGAGGAATTCCTTAGTAACATAATGCAAACCTCTCTTCTATATAGGTGTGGGTGTATGTCAATTAGAGTGTTTCCCTTAAAATTTCATGATCTATTATTGATCTTGGAATTTGATCTATATTTGTCATTCTATACTTAAAATAGACTTGTGATCCCTATATAAAGAACATCTTTCATCCTTCATAAGGTTTATAAGATTAAATTGCTACAACCTAATCCAATTTAGATAAATCTTACAAGGAATGAGCTATAAAATTGAAACACAAAAAACATCAAGCATTTTACACTCATGTATATGGATTCATGCTTCTCATTTATTATTATCGAATTATTGTGCTACCACTTGTAGGACTTTCAAAATATTATTGTATCACTACCTTTATATGGAATTCCTTGAGAGGGTTTCATACCCAAGGTCATCTTATCATGTTAGTATTACTTGGTCTCTTTCTCAGTAGAGAAAAGCTCTCTTTCAATCATTATTATTGTTGTGGAGGTGGAAAGATCAACATGGGGATTAACTTAGGTAATCCCCTATACAACACAATCATTTTACTCAATTTTCCTTGTGTATAGGTGTATATTTGACAAAAAGGAAAGTAACAAATGAGTATAGAATATAGTGATAGACAACAATATACTTTTAATGAACAAAAAACCTCCAAAATTTGTGCACCAAACACCCTTGTCTTTCTATAGTTTCTAACTATCTTTCAAATCCTCCATCATCCTCAAACTAGAGCATCCAAATCTTCTATTTATCATAGTCTACTCTGAATTCTAGCGAAAGGTTTCTCTCTATATCTTTCTCCTAGATCTTCTTTACCATTTCCATTTTCTATTATATATTTGCTACATATTTCTATATTTAGTCATTTTACTACTGTTAACCTAGTCCAAAAAAAAATAAAAACCATTACCAAGTATCTCTAACAATATTATCTCATGGTGGAATATCTTCCTCACATGGCAGAGGGAGTTCAAAATTTGAATGCTTAGAAGGCAGGAAATTACAATGAAGGCGAAAATGGAAGAGGAAGCATGATGAACATCTTGGGGGAAGAGGATGAGGACGAAAAGGTTGATGGGGGTGGTAGGGATTCCTAGGATGGTGGTACTCCGCGCATTCCAATGTGCCACAATCATGCCTCGTCCAACAGTTTTGACAGCTCACATGGTTCTAAGGGTCCCAGTGACCTTGCTAGGTGCTAGATTTCTTCTTCATCTTTTTTTTACTGCAATAAGAAATGGATAGCCTTATTTGGTTTATGCCCAAAAGGTAAGTCAATTTCCCCTATTTCTCATGACACTGACCCCATTTTTGCTATTTGTTCCATTTCCATTCTAGATCACATTATGGATAAAAATCATGCCACTATGGAGTCTGTTTTGGTGGGCAAAGTTTTGGGGTTGCGTCCCAATATTGAATCTGTTAGGTCATGGGTTGCTCGCAAATGGAGAGGAAAAGGACAGATTAAGGTTACTGCAATGGCAAATGTTTTTTTCTCCTTTTCCTTTACCTGTGATGCAGATTTAAAATCAGTGTTAGCTGGAGGACCATGGCTGCTAGGTAAATCCTCCTTGGCTCTGAAGAAATGGGAAACTGGTTTCCACTCAAAGGATTGGCAATGCAATGAAGCTCCTATCTAGGTTCGATTGTCAGGTCTCCCTTTGGAATACTGGGATGAGAAAATCTTTTGTGGGCTGGTTGCTTGTTTTGGTGAATTTATTTCAATGGACCCAATGACTGTGGCTAAAAGTAGATTTGTGTATGCTCGCATTTGTGTGAATATTAAGAAATCATCTAACCTTCCCGAGGAAGTCACTTTCAACTCAAATCTTGGGAAATGGATTCAAAAGTTGGAATATGAATTAATTCCTTTTTCTTTCTTTCATTGTAAAAAGGTTGGTCATTGGGCTAGAAATTTGCCTGCCAAGACTCAGTCTGAGAAATTTCGGAGGAAAAACTCTTCTAACTCGGTTAGTGTTGTGGAAATGCATTCTAGGCCTCAATGTTCTCAAGATCCTAATATGGTGGCTCTAGATCCTAACAACTAGGAGTGTTAAATGGGGCAGGGGGAAGTTATGGGGAGTGATCTGAAGGAGGTTCCCTTGGGGTCTCCAACTTAGGAATGTCCTGCTTAGGGAGAGATCCTTCGTCCATTGGAGGAAAATAAATGGACTTTGGATGCTACCCTTCCCAATGTTGTGGCTGAAACAAATTTGACCCTGATTGTGGATATAGGTTCTTCCCATGAAAAGTCCGGTCAGTTGGACTCTTCTTCCTCTGATGCTTCTCATCCAAATTCCCCTTCGAATTTTGGCCCAAATACTGAGGACCCTAGTCCTTTCATTGAAATTAGATTGAAGAATCGGTGTCGAAGTACTCCTCCCTCAAATGTTGGGGTGGCGTCAGGATCTATGGGTGTCAAAATGAGGAACAGGTATAGATAAAATTGTGGCTCAGAACCAAGAGGGGTTAGAAGACCCCCAAACCTCTTTAGTGTAGATAAGAAAAGTAAGTCAGATATTGCTAGTGGTTCATAGTAAACTCTTAATTAGGATATGGGGATTTTCTCCCCTGATCGTTCTAAGTGAAGATCATCTCATGGAACATAAGGGGGCTCAATAACCCCCACAAAACATAATTTCCTATGAAATATGATTCGAGATCATAGACCAAGAATCTGTCTTGTCCAAGAGACTAAAATGCATTCTGATAAACTTTTAAAGATGAAGTTGGCTATTTTTAAGGATTGTGGTGTTCATTGTGTTGATGCAGGTGGTACCTCTGGAGCTATTGCTATTTTTTGGAATCCAAGACTTGTTCAATGTCCGACAATTATATCCAGTTCAAATCACATTGCCACCAGAATCACTAATCTTCTGGATGGGTCTTCTTGTATCATTTCCAATATCTATGCTCCTAATAGTAGGAGTGCTAGGAATATTTTGTGGAATTATTTGGTAAGTTATAGACTCCTTTTTAATAATGAGAAGTGGATCCTGATGGGGGATTTTATTTGCCCTATTTCAAATATGGAGAAAAGTGGTGGGGCTCTGATTTTTGAAGATAGTAAGTAGGATCTTTTGGATCTCATTAATACCCTGGGATTGGTTGACCTAGATTTGAATGGGTCTAAGTTTATGTGATCGAATAGGAGGAGTGGGATGGATCTTATTCAATTCAGATTTGATAGGGGTCTTATTTCCCCTTATTGGCTATTAGATTTTTCCTGTAATTTATCCTCTTTATCTAGGATTAGATCTAACCATTTCCCAATTATTTTGAGTATTTCTTCCCTTAGTAGGAAAAAGGCTTTCCCATTCAGATTTGAAAAAAAATGGACTCATAATCCTATATTTATGGAAAATATTACGGAGTGGTGGAATATTGGAGTCCACAATACGACTATGTACACTGTCGCCAAGAAATTGGCTAATGTAAAAACTAATGTCCAGAAATGGAATACGTCCTCCTTTAGCAATATCTTCCAAATTAAAGTATATGAAAAGGGAGTTGGATGATATTAAATCTTTCATTCAATCCCAAGGGCATTGCCCCATCATAATGGACAAAGAAGTTGAGCTCCTGTCCAAATTACATGATATTATTTTTAAAGAAGAGGAAATTTGGAAATAGAGAACCAGAGCCACTTGGCTGAAAAATGGGTATAAGAATACTAAATTTTTCCATATGACAACTCTTAAGCATAGAGAATCTAATAGAATAAAGAAGATCTTTGTTAATAATAAATAGATTGATAAGCAGACGAATATGAGATCTGAAGTTGTTCGCTATTTTTTTGACCTTTTATCTATTGATGATCTTGTTGACTTGGTTACTCAAGAGGAAATTCTCAATTAATTCCAGGCATGTATTTCTCTAGATATGAATTATGAGCTAACTAGAATCCCTTCTACTGAAGAGGTCAAGCGAGCAGTTTTTTCCTTTGAAGGGAATAAAGTTCTGGGGCCTAATGGTTTTCCTATGTTCTTCTTCCAGTTGTTTGGGTCCATTGTGGGAGAGGATGTTGTTTGTCCTACTCAGGGGTTCTTTGGATCTAGATCCCTTCTTAAAGAGATTAATCCCACTATTATTGTGTTGATTACTAAGAAAGTTGATGTCAGTTGCTTCTAGGATTTTAGGCCCATAAGCTTATGTAACTCTATCTATAATATTTTTTCTAAAATCTTGGTTTTTAGGATTAAGAAGTTTCTCCCCTTCTTGATTTCTAAGCAACAAAATGGGTTTGGTCTGGGATGTCAAAATTTGGACTCCATCATGTCGGTTCATAAAAACATCCATTCCCTTTCGCTGAACAGGAAACCTGGTTTCTTTGATTAAACTTGACTTGTTAAAGGCTTATGACAGGGTGGAATGGAGTTTTATAATCAGGATGCTTCGTGCTTTTCATTTTGGTGAACGCTTCATTCAATTGATCAATTAGTGCATTTCAACTCCCAAGTTTTTGATGTTGATTAATGGATCTCCTTTTGGTTTTTTCTCAGCCTCGAGGGGTCTCACACAGGGGGATCCCATCTTATCATTTTTGTTCATCATTATGGGAGAAGCTCTGAGTAAGATTATTCTAAGGGGAGTCAGGATTGGTAGACTTAAGTGTCTTGGACCATCTTCAGGGCCTCAAATTGGTTTTCATCAAAAATTTGTGGATGATACATTGTTGATGGGGAAAAGTTCGGTCTCAGATGCTAAATCGTTGAAACAAATTCTCTCTTTATGAAATGGGTTCAGGGAAGAGGATTAGTCTCCCTAAAAGTTCTATCTTCTTCCTCAATACCCCTTCTCATAGACAAATTAAGATCACTGAGATCTTGGGGTGTAAATTGGCCTCTTTTCCTAATATCTATTTAGGGCTCCCTCTCTGCCAACATCCAGCTCTAGATGCTTTCTATTATAATCTGGTTGATAGGTTCTAGAACAAAATTATTGGCTGGAAGGTTACTTTTCTGAGCTAAGATGGCAACCTTCAACTGATTAAAGCCTCATTGTAGAATCTCCCAATTTATGCCATGAGCCATTTTAAAATCCTGGCCAAATTTGCTAATCGAATGAAAAAGATCCAAAAGAACTTCTTGTGGACAGGTACTAAATCTAAGAATTCCCTGCATTTGGTTGCTTAGGACTAAGTTTGTATGCCAAAGAAACTCAGTGGGCTAGCCATTAGACATATCTATGATTTTAATATGGAATTGTTGGCCAAAAAATTATGGAGAGTGATTAAGGAATCCAATGAATGGACTACTATCCTTGATAATAAGTACCTTCGTTCATCTCTATCTACTCAAAATATCCTTGAAGGTTTTTGTCTGGCCCAGAATGCTTCTAGCCTTTGGTCAAGTTTTCTAAATACTAGAGCCCTCATTTCAAAAGGGTCAAAGTGGTGCCTTGGTAATGCCTAAGATGAGAAATGTTTTCCCTACTCTATGTATTGTGTATTTTAGCATTTATTTATTTTAGTCCTATTCCTAGAGTAAAATCATAGTATTTGTATTTATTAGAATTTTTTGGCAGTTTATGTTTGAGAATGTAAAGAGATATGTGGGTTGTTTACTCAATAATTCTAGTTTATGTATTGTTTGTATTTTTATTATTATATTATTTTGTAGCCCCTTAGGAAAACACAATAGCTTAATGAAAAGAAAAAAAATAAAACATGGATACTTTCTAAGAGTTTATAAAATTAACAAGCATAGATTGAAGGATATTTAAATTAACATTTTGTCATGTATCCATATTGTTTTTTTGCAAATTAGGAGGGTGCACTATTGTAATAACATTGAGACATATACAAAAATATTATTAATAATAAGATGGATTGATTGAAAAGTGATTATGATAACATAAATACAAATCTCTAATTATTTATGGGTAAATTTAAGGAAGCAACTAATACAACTAGTAAGGATGTATTGATAATAATGAAAATAGCATTTAAAATTTATAATTTTTTAAAGGAAATTTGAGAAGGACATGCAATATTTCTTTTAAAGAATTTTCCTTTTATTAATTATTTTTAATTATTAGCTAAATTTTTTAAAATTTTAATAACAATAATACATTCACTTTAAAGTACTTTAGATGTTGGTTATATGTTTTATATAATGAATCCAATACTTTATTATAAGAAAAAATGTTATTTTACTTCCTCTTACAATTTATGATTATAAAATAAAAAATTATTTAATAATATTAATAAGTATTATGTCAAAAAGAAAGAATATTGAACCACAAGCCCAATTTCAAAAGGAAAATTTTGGCAAAGGGATAGTTATTAATGAATTCATCTCTATGGAGTCTTTTATCTATTGGTCTATGGGGTTTGAATGGACCCTTTAAAACCCTAATGTTACTATGATAGCCCCTAAGTCCTCCATGCCTTCCCCGGGTTTCCCTCCTCCCTCATTTGTTTCCTCTCCTTAAGAATGGGAGTTGTCGAAGGTTGCTGAAAAAGTGAATAAACTATGTGGAGCCTACAATAGAAAAAATATATCATTCACTAGCTCCTTGCCCATCCTCATATTGCTAAAGGAAATATTAATAGATTGGAGGCATTGGTTGAGATAGAGGCTAGGGATTTTGACTATGAAACATATGATAAAGATGAGAGAGTCTAGATATTTGGTAATGACTTTGAAGAGAAGCTTTTGAGGTGCACAACTTAAAAAAGGAAATAAAATCCTTAAACGCCAAGATGGCCCTAGAAGATGATAAAAAAGAAATGTCTAGGGAAATAAAAAAAATCTAGGACAATTAGGAAACTCTGAAAAAGAAAACTAGAGGAGGTGATGGCATACAATAGTGAAATGGTGTGCAAAAGATTGGCTTCAATGTAGTCTGTCCAGCAGGATCTTGACCAAAGATATGCAAAGAGGAAGTGATCTATGGATATTGCGACTAGTGTTGTTCTGGAGACTCAGACTATTGTCACAATGGAAACCAAGTTCCCTACTACTCCATCTAGCAAGGGTTTGATTTAAAGATTGTCTTTTCATGAGAAGGTAAAAAAGCCTAGCTAAAATTGGTAAACTATGAAAACCCCTAGACTGTAGGTCGTTGGTTGGTAGCTTTTATGGGTGGTGTGTTTTGTTTTTTCTCAAATTTGTTTTAGTGTTCTCGTCATTTATTGGTCTTTGATTGGTTCTGTATTTTTGTTGTGTCTTTGGTTCTAATGTTGGGTGCTCTCATTCCTTGTGAGACCCCAGTCTTTTGGCATGTCATTGTTATGTAAGGGTTTGGGCTAGCTCCCGCTTTATCTAATCAAAATAATTATTATGTCGAAGGAATATTCCACTCACATATGGATGTTAAGAAATCCTTCAATAAAACCTAAAAGAATTTAATTTAACATGTTTTTAACACTTAAATGCATGAAAGCCAAAAAATCATTTCAGTATTGTTTTTTAATATTACAATTATTTTTTAACAAGATTAGTACTTAATATTCTTAATAAATAGATACAAAATTAAAAAAATATTTTTAAATTATTTTACATTTATAATATAATAATATAGTAGTATAATAGATAGATAAAAAATAATAATATTAATTATGGGGAATTGAATGTGTCCCTACATCAAATTCAGTTTTTTTCTCAAGTATAAGGATAAGATCGAATATAAAATAAAAATATAATGACTTAATAATATAATAATAATGTAGTCAATAGATTTTTTTCTTTTATAAGAGTTTAATACAAATATAAAAAATGTAATAATAAAAATTTGGTAATAAAAGTTTTTAAAGCTCTAATAGAAATATATAAATATGAAAATATAACAACAAGAACTTATTAAAAATTAAATAATATAATCATATATTAATAATAATTTAATATTAATTACAATACCATAATATGATAATGATTTAATATTTATATTACAATATTATTATATAGTAATTTTCTAAGTAGATTAATGAATAAATATGATATGTTTTCCGTAATTTTATTTTATTCCTCTAAAGATAGGTGTCTTATTATGTATGTATGTACACGTGTGTGTCTACACACACACACACACACACACACATATATGTATATGTATATATATATATATATATGTATATGTATATGTGTATATATATATATATGTATGTGTATGTATATGTATATGTATATGTATATGTATATATATATATATATATATATATATATATATATATATATATATATATATGTATATGTATATGTATATATATATATATGTATATATCTATATGTATGTATATGTATATATATGTATATATGTATATGTATATGTGTGTATATACATATACATATATACATATATATACATATATACATATATACATATACATATATACATATATATACATATATACATATATATACATATATACATATATACATATACATATATATATACATATACGTATACATGTACATATATACATACGCAAGTACATATATATACATATACATATGCATACACATACACATACGCGTACACGTACACCTACACATACACACACATATGTATATCAATATCTATATATATTTATAATTATAAATTGTAATATAAATACATAAATTCTTTTATTACATAGATAAGTCAATCACAATTTACAATTATAAATAAAAGATTTATTTTGGGGCTTGTAGAATCCCTCCCACTCATGGTCTCCTACTCCCAAATTTCTAATTCTAGTAACTTGCCCATTGCAAGCTGCGACATCTTCCCTGCTAGCGGTTCTCTTGCAAAAGGTTCCCTAGTTTGCAATATTTTTGTGGACATTTCTGATATACTCTCCACATAGAACACTCAACCCAATACCTTCATGTCATTTTTTTCAATACACTCCTCATTTAAGGGTTCCTTTGTAGAGGAGCTCAACAAAATCCCTAGTGGCTCTTCAGCTCCATTGGTTCAAAGGGGTTTCACTAGATAGACAATATTATATCACGTGCATTCATATTGGGGGGTTTAATATCCAGAAAATGAGGGTACAATATCTTGCCTATTGGTGAAAATAAGAGGGTTTTTAATTCCAGCTATGAAAAAAAGTAGTATTTGGTGAAAATATGTGGGCTTTTAATTTAGCCCGTGTATTGGGAGGGGGTGACAAAAAAGGATTTTAGGGCAATACTTTTTGAAAATAGGGGAATTGTTTGCTATGCCATGAATGCATGTGCTATAACCTAGGTTCATTAAGTGAAGCCCCCATGTATTGGTTAAATGCATTCCCTATGCTTTCATGATCCAAAAGGTCGTCCTTGGTTGAAAATTTTTGTATTGCATTTCCTACTTCGAGAAATATGTTCTTTTTGGCCATTTCAACTGCCTTTGGTTGTCTCTTCCAACATGCCATTCCATGATTTCAACCCACTAGAACACTCTAGCATCTACTGAGTAGGAAATATAGCCGTGCGCTCGAGGTTTTTTTGTATAAATAAACTATTCTATCTCAAGGCCCTAAAATTGGGATTCCCATCACTTAGTTCTCCACCCCTACATCCTTCCTTTCAATCCAATTATAGACCTTGATGAAGTCTCCCCTATGTGAGTGAGGCTTCCACACCTCTCTCTTCACTTCTGGTGCTAGGTTGCCTTTGCATCCATTAGTATTATTCTTGATCACTTTATTAAAGTTGATCCCAGTGCTAGTCTTTTCTTCCACACCTCCTTTACTAAAATCCTGGTGGACTTGGACTTTTCCAAGCTACATCCTCTTGAGATTTCTCTCAAGGTTGCTAATCTTCAATGGCAATAGTGGGTGGATTACGAAGGCCTCTTGTTTCGCTGCAAGTGTTTCTTTGCTTTTGGCATCTTGCCTTGTCGTGCCCGCATGTGCCTTGTTTCCGCTCGTCTCCCACTTGGTGAAAGGATGCTAAGAGGTGTTGTCTTACTGTTTTTCCTACTGACTTTGTTTTGGATTCTTTGACAACTTCAAAGCCCCCCTCCCCAACACAGCTATCCCCACCTTTGTAGCTTGTAGTTGCTCTTTCCCTGTGGCCCCTACCTAGGGACTTTCAATTTTCTATGGTGACTGATGCTCTCTTTAGTCATGGTCCATAGGTCCCTTCCAGAGCTCTCTCGAGCACAAGGCTTACTCATTTGTTTGTCCTAGATTCTCTCTCCTTGGATTGCCAGGTTCCTATTATGGGTTCGACGACTTAGCTTTCAGACACAACCTCAAATTCAAAGGTTTCAGCTAACACTATTTCGCTTGACTATCTTGATAAGGACCTTTATGGAAGATTGTGCATAAGGAAAAAGTGTCACTCCCTTCCAACCCAGAGATCTGGATCCGCTCCTTTGAGCTCACTTCTTGGCCTCAGTTAGGGTTTTTGGTTTCCTTTCAAGGTAATATTTTGTTGTTGAGTAATCTAGACGTAAATATATTCTTGATCTTAAATTATTTATTTTATTTGTATGTTTATCTTAAATTGTCTAAGCAAGTTGTACTACGCCTCCTATGATCGTGATTATTAAATACAAAAGACAGGCCAACTCATGTACAGTCTCTTCAATTTTTTATCGTTGTATTATGAGACCACTTGCAACGACTTTTAGGTCTAGCGAATCCGCGTGCTATGAATGCTACCAATCTTTCGTTGAAAACTGGTGCTTCCAATTAAAATACTGCCTACATTTTCTTTTCCACGTGATGGAAAATTCGTAGTCCGCCTTACAGATTCTTTGTGGACCAGGCCGTAGGCAAAGACTAGAAACTTCTAAGTTAGAGAAAGATTCAACTTTTTGGCTTGTGTAAAGCAAAGCGTGTCTATAAATGGAATTCGTTACTTTTCTTTGTTCCTTACAGCTCATCATCTTACATCTGCAATTCCTCTCACTCAAGTTTCCAGATTTTCTTGGGCAAGGAAAGAAGTGTGGAGACTGCAATAACAAATGGCTTCTCAATTGAGAGTTGCATTTACTATTTTCTTCGCACTTTTCGCCTTGCAAAGCGTTCTGGTGATGGGTACGCACTTACTGTTTAGATATTATCAGATGAAATAATGGTTCGCTTAATTTATGTTTCTGCTCATAGGAATACATAAATTACATTGTCTTCGGACCACTTTGATCATATTCATAAAGACAGGCAATCTATATTATACTTAGATCTACAAGTTTTTTGGAGACGGCCCTGAACGGTTTTGAGGGCTAGTAAGAAACACCGGATCCATTTGCTGGTTTTTGAGTCTAGTTTAAATTAGATTTCAATTTTGTAGCAGGTGAATATTTGGTCCCTAGGTCAAAATTGCATAGGTTAAATGACGTTACTGGTAACTTTTGATAACAGCGTGATAAGTTGTTCTCATTGATTAAATTTAGTTTATGTTCAAAAGTCGTTAATGATGATTGTATGCAGGTGAAGGAGGTGTGGAATGTGAGAAGCTGCCAATAGAGATGTGTGCTTTCTCTGTCTCATCGTCCGGAGCTCGCTGTGTGCTCGAGAAGAAATACTCCTTCGTCGCCTCCACACACAAATCATCAATAGAATACCAGTGCCAGGCAATACAATCTCTTACAACACTACAATCGATTTTCTCTTCTTTCTTATTTAACAAATGTATGGATGATCTTATTGAATAATGAATGAGTGGTACGTGTGCAATTATATTTCAGTCATCGGGCATAATGGCAGAGAAGATGATGGAATGGATTGAGAGTGAGGAGTGCCTGCAAAGCTGTGGGTTGCAGAGAATGAGTGTGGGCATGTCGACTGATGATCTTTCCGAATATTCTGATTTCACATCTAAACTGTGCTCAGACAAGTGCCAAAACAGCTGCCCCAATATTGTTAATCTCTACCTCAATCTCGCCGCAGGGGAAGGTAAGTGCCCCATTTTTCTTTATTCCATCCTTCTCAAGATACAGTATTATGTTATTGAGGGAGATGGTAACAAGAATAAGGATTGCAGGAATATATTTACCTCACCTGTGCGAAGCCCACAAAACACGAAGCAGGAGAATGATGTTCGAGACTGTTGCATCTGGGCCAGCTGCGCAGACGATTTCCCTTGCTGGAGTTGCTGCTGCACCATTGTAGAACACATATATAAATCACTGCCAGTAATATTGTAATTGATCAATGCTATGTTTTCCATTATTCTTAGATTAAGTGATCTGTGGATCTAGAATTTCCCATATTGTGGATCGAATAACGTCAAGGATTTCTTGCTATGAAGCGATTTACGGTATTGAATACAGCCCACCCAAAAACTATAATAAAACAACAGTTCATTACGATTTGCAGGAATGTTTTAAAGATTTTTATTGGTTTGTCTTTAGTCAAATTTTAGTTTAGAATTATTTCTTGTGGTGTCTCATTTTTAATAATGTCAGATTCTTGCATTCAGCAAGACAACTTAATTTCTGGTGGGCTCATTAAGAACCATTCAACTTGACCAGAAAATCAAAAGTTCATGGACAATTTAATGATATTTGGATTTCCAATCTCATGATTAACAGCTCGAATAAGTTATAAATGACACATTAATAAGACAAATTTCACATTGTGATCACAAATATTTGTATCCTTGCCCTTTTTAAATTTTGTTATATTGATTCAATTTAATTGAACTTATGTATTAATGTTTGTGAAAGATTAAACTAGATTTACATAGAAAGGTATAACGCTAAGAGAACAAAAAATTAAAAGATACATCAAAAAAATATTATCAAATAAAAATTTAACAATGTAACAAAGAAAACACATTAAAAACAATTTGTTAAGGATTTAAGTAATTCTTTTTTACAATCAACATTAGAAAAAAGTGTATTTGGCATAAAGTCATAGGGATCACCAAATTTGTAATGTCTCATCAATCTACAAAGTTGGGTAGGGGTGTAGAGACAAAAACAATCAAAACTAGGTACGAGTGTAGACACAAAAATCACATCCATTGCAACTTTCACTCTACATATTGAACTAATTCTAGTGCCTAGTACATAGTATGTTCCAAGACCTATTGCAGTTTATTTATTAATCATAATTAATTTAAATAATATAATCATAAAATACAACTTAGATGTAATCACACTTCAATTTTTAAAATGAAAATATTGGTTTTTCAACTTGATAGATTTGACTTAATTTTTGTCTACACAAATAATGTTTTTATTCTTCTAATGCATAAATTAACTATCAAGATTTCATTATAAACATTCATTGTGACCATGTCATTATATCATTCTAATCTTCATGCAATCTTTCCTTTTATTTTGCAATCTTGGAGATTCTATTATTTTTCTTAAAATTATTTTGTATTCGTTCAACAAAATAATAGATCAACCTATTCCTGAACGAGATTTTCTTTCAGCATCTCATTATTAACAATTTACATATTGTTGATTCATTAATCTTAAATCTTATTTATTATGATATATATAATTAATAAATTATACTATAAAAATCATTTAATTTTCTCAGTACTTTTTATCTATTTTCAAGAAGAACTAATCTACTACTTTTAGTTTAATCTTTATTTATTACAGACATTTGCAATCTTTACTTCAATCTCACTACAAAAAAGGGTAATTGGACTGCTATTATGTATTTGTTCCTTAGTATCTATTACTAAAATATTGATGGCAACATGCTATGTAATCTACAGAAACTAAAATTGATGAGAATTATAGAAATAACAGGGACTTAATTGATGTGAATAGGGCAAACAAGAGAACCTACTCGGCATTTTCTCAAGAAAATAAAATAAAACCAGAGAACCAAGACTCAATCAGAGAACAGAGGTTTTTCATTCATTTATCTCTATCAATGTGTTGAATACAAAAGCAATCAATCCTTTCAAATTATCATTCCCTTCTTCTTGACAATTCGGGCACTCTCTCTCCCCCTCCAAAATCTCCCATTTGTCTATAGAAAATATACCTTGAACAGTTCCACATGGGTTCATAACCAACCCAAAACTAACCAAAAACTACCACTACTCTTTAACAAAACAAACATAACATAAAACATAAACAAACTCTGAACTAAAACTACCTTTGATACTTAACAAAAAAAATGAAAAAAATAACATGGATGACAAAAAATCAAAAAAAAGTTTAAAGGAACATGATGCCCTTGCATCAGACTCCCTAGGCACCAAAAATATTCATGAGCTCCTACTCATGAGTTCAATCACCCAATGACTCGGATTTATAAGTTCTAGTTTAGTAAGCTAGGAAGCATCCTCTAGTGGGTGATTGAGCCACTTGACTAGATAATTGATGTATTCTTATCTTTGGGTCTTCTTTAACAATTATTTATCCAGAATGCATTCTGTCACAAGTGGATTTGAAGCGGTTCCTTGCTTCTCTTTGTAGAATGGTAACTTTGTCTCTATTGTACCTTCTTCCCCATCCCCTTTGTAAGGGTACATTGAAGATAGGAGAAATGGCCAAGTCTGAAGGTAGGGCTATTTGATAAGCATTGGGTAAAACTTTTCTGAGAATTTTGCAAGGTCCTGCATTCTTCATTTTTAGTTTCTTGTATTCACCTTTGGAAAACCTCTCCTTCCTAAGGTAAGCCAACACAAGATCACCCTCCTGAAACTACAACTCTCTCCACTTCTTATCAACATGTTGGTTATAATTTTAATTGTTCGCTTCTATGTTCATCTTCACCTCTTCATGAAGATTATGGATGACATTTGCATATTCCTCACCATTTGCACTTCTTTTCTCCATACTGCCAAGATCTCTAAGTTCAAATAACCCCTATGGACGCATACCATATACAATGTAGAATGGGATGAAACTTGTACTCTTGTTGTACTCTTGTTTGGAGAATCATTATACAAAAATCAACTTGTGCTAATACTATATCCCAATAACCAGGTGTACTACCAACAAGACATCTCAACATGTTTCCAAGAATCCTATTAACAACCTTTGTTTTACCATTTGTTTGGGGTCAAAAGTAGAATTGAAACTCAAATTTGTTCTTAATTTCTTCCACAAAGTCCTTCTAAAATTTCCCACAAACTTAGTATCCCAATCAGATATTACACTTTTTAAAATACCATGTAATCTCACCACCTCTTTGAAAAACAAATTTGCAATATTAGTAGCATCACTAGATTTCTTACATGGTATAAAATGAACCATTTTTTAAAAACCCACAACTATAAATATTGAATCATTTCCCCTCCGAGTTTGAGGCAAATCCAAAAAAAATCCATACTTATAGAGTCCCATGGTCTATATGGAACCAATAATGGTTGATAAAAACAAGTATTTTGGCTCCTTCCTTTGGTGTGTTGACAAGCCCTACATTTCTCCATGTATTTCTTGATATCTATTTGCATCTTTGGAAAATAGTAATGAGTACTTAACTACAAATAAGTTTTATCCTATCCAAAATGACCAACACGGCTACCGCAATGCTTTTCCTTCAACAATTTTTCCCTCATAGAACCTTTAGGCATGTATAATTTATTTCCTTTGAACAACAAAACTTCCTATAGAATTTAATACATCCATGGTTCCCTATCTCTAGTGATAGGGTTGTTGCAAGCTTCAAATGCCTCCTTCAAATCTACATCATTTCCTTCAAATCTACATCATTTGCATATAAATCCTTTAAACTTTCAAAACCAACACAATTAGACTAAATTTCATGCAACAATAGACTCTTCCTACTTAATGCATCAACAACCTTATTCATTTGACCACTTTTGTGCTGCAATAAAAAGTTAAGGCTTTGGAGATACACTACCCATTTAGCATGCTATTGGTTTAACTTATGCTAGCTATTAATAAATTGTAAAGCATGGTTATCCATATAAATTGTGAACTCCTTAGGAAGAAAGTAACGCCCACATTTCTTCAATGACTGAACCAAATAATAGAACTCAAGAGCATAAGCATAATATTTCCTTTCTGTATCATTCAATTTCTCACTAAAGTACATTCCATAGGTTTACCTTCTTGACTAAGAACAACCCCTATAGCCAATTCACTTGTATCACACTCAACTTGGGAAACCTTATCGAAATTAGGCAAAGAAAGAATAGGTTGTTCGCTCACCTTTTGTTTTAAAAATATAAAACTCTTCTCAGCCTCTTTTAGTCCATTTATATTGCCTCTTATTCCCCTTAATGGTTTCAACAATGGGAGAAACAACATGATGGAAATACTTCATAAACTTCCTATAAAAAACTAGCAAGACTATGAAAATAACTTACATTGAATTTATAGGTGTTGGCCAAATCAATCATGGATTGATCCTTTTCTCTATCCATTTTCAATCCATCTTTGGACACCAAAAACCCCAAGTAAATCAGTTCAGTCTACGAAAACACACATTTCTTAAGGTTGATCTACAACTTTTCCTCATCCAACCTTCTCATCACCATCTTCAAATTCTCCAAATGTTCCTCCTTTGACATGCTAAACTCCAAAATGGCATTAAGATATAAAATCACAAACTTTCGTAGGAATTTTTTCATAACCTCATTCATATGCCTCATAAAAGTGCTAGGTAGATTAGAAATACAAACAACATAACCAACCATTCATAGAGTCCATCACTTGTCTTGAGTGTTGTTTTCTACTCATCTCAAGGTCTGATCCTAATCTAGGAATAGGAAATCTATATATAATAGTTATCTTATTAATAGCCCTAGAATATATACACATCCTCCATTCACCTCCTTTCTTAGGCACTAATACAATATGAATAGCATGATGGCTAAGACTTTCCCTTATCAAACCTTTCTTGAGTAGTTTTTGTACTTGCTTTCTAATCTTCTCATTCTCTTTTGGAGTCAATCTATGTGCATCCTTATTTGAAAGGCTAGCCCATAGAATCAGGTCCATATGGTGACTAATACACCTCATAGGAGGTAACTCATTGGGAAAATCAATTGCTACAATATCAATATGCTTCTCCGAGATTTCTTGTCTCTCCTTAGGCAAATCATCTAGTTTTGTAAAGGTGAGAACAATTTTAGGTTTAAGAACCAAACAAAATCATTGACTTGGGGTTTCCCTTCCTCCATGTCACTACCCTCATTAGTCACCAAACTTCTACTTTACGACTACTGCATGGATCCAACCATGCAGTGATGTTCTGTAAAATTTGATATACTCCTAAGCATTCTATTCTCTTCTACCACCTTCCCTATTCATTCTTCTTGGGGTCATACTCTCTATTCCTCAAACTCCCAAGATCTTAAGGAAATGATACCAATATAATGGTACCCTGCACCTCAAATTTATGGGAATTACAAAAATAACAAGGATTTACTTAGTCTAAATAGGGACAAAAAGAGAATCCAATCAACAGTAACTCAATAAAATGAAAACAATTCAGAGAAAAAAGACTCAATCGGAGAACAAAGTTTTTACGTTTAATTATGTATGTCAATGTGTTAGATACAAGTTGATCCTTTCCAAGGATCATTCTCTTCTTCTTGATAATCTAGGCACTCTCTCTCCCCCTCTAAAATCCACCTTGAATAGTTTTCCGTGGGTTCATAATCAACCCAAAACTAGCCACAAAATGCCACTGCTCTTTAACAAAACAAACACAACATAAAACATGAAAAAACTTCAAACTAAAACTACCAACAAGAACATAACAAATCAAAATAGAGTTTAAAGGAGAACAATGCCCCTGCATCAAAGACAAATAGAAAGATATTACCAAAATGGCTCAAGGAATCGAAGAGAGTTGTGAGAGATAATATAACCCAGGATATTTTTAGGGAACCTCCAAGAGAAAATGTTTACAATAAAAAAATGGATTTATAAGTGAGAAGAAGAGGGAGAGAAAGGGTCATTGAGCTATCTCATCATATTCCAAGCTAGTTTCACTAACCTAAGTAGGTCACAAGTGTAAAAAACTTAGAAGCAACTTTTGAATGACAAAATATTCTAGGACACTAGCATGGAATGTGGATGTCCATGCCATGTTCTATTGTCTAGAAAAATCACACTAAAAATGAGAGGTGATGAGAGAAACATGTGTTTAGTGTATAAAACGTATCTATTGAAAAGGACCCATGACATCTTAGGATGGAAGAGGCAGATGTAATGATTGAAATGAGCCTACATAAATACTACAGTAATAGAGACTAATGTAGGTACAAAAGTGTAGGTGAAATCACAAAGGATATACAATTTCTGATAGTATAAGAACATGCATAAAATCATTCATGAAATTAAGGTTTACATAAATTTATCCATGCTATCATTTTTCCTTCAATACTATATATATATATATATATATATATATATATCACCCATAGCATTCCTAGATCTATTAAATTTTGAAGAAGAGGTAATTGTATACAACTTAACTAAGGATATTGAATCTCAACAAAGATCACACTTGTAACCTTTTTGGTGAATTATGGAAGATTCCCTCTTTGTGTCATCAATATCATAAGTGGGATACAATGAATATGACTTTGAGAAGGTTATTTGTGAGGACCATACCAGTAGTGTGGGTACCACAAATACCATTATGAACTTTGTATAATATAACTAATGTCTTTTATTCTTAGAAACTATAATAAATAACCATAAGAGCTTCAACAATATATGATTCCACCTAGAAGGGTGTATTGATGAATGCTAGTAAAAATATTTGTGTTTATTGTAAGTAAAATTAGGTGGAAGGATACTATCTTGTAGGAAAGTTTTATGTCATTGTACCATAGGAATTCATGTAGGTTAGAATATTAAGAATTTTCATGTCCAAATAGTCTTGTATTCCAAGGATTTTTTTTTCCAATTGTTTCTTGACTTGCAAATATGTAATGAGAATGAAGGTGTGATAGGTGACTAAAATGACATTTGATTGGGATATTCAGTGGATAAATTATTTTATTACAACTTTGGAGATAGGAGAACATAGGGTTCTATGAGGTAATAAAGTTATTTTTCTCTATTATTTACAATATCAAATTTGCCTAAGAGATGTGGTAGTGTGGATTTACTTAAGAGATGTTAGATTTCTCAATTAAAAAGAAGACTATCATATTGGCTAGATGAACTAATAATGAGGAAGAGACAAATAGATAACAAAGAAAGATACAAGTTTCACTCAAACAATATTAACCAAAGACATGCATGATCTAATCACAAGAAGACATGCAAAACATGCATACAAGTGATAAGATCAATCAAGACATGGAAATTAATATAGTTAAATGAGCCCAAGTTGATACCATCTATAAATAGTTGGATAGAAAGAGATAAAAACCTGAAAGGGTGAAGGACTCGTTACCAATAGTATCCAATATGCATCACCTCAATCAGGTCAACCATAGTAAATGGATGTACACTATGAGTAACTTTGCAATATAATAAACAAGCCCTACACTACACTAACTTATGTTTGAAAAATCTTATGCTAGGATGTATGAGGCTAAATACAAAATCATCTAAATACAAAGATATTATAAGCACATGAATAAACATTATCTTATCATACAAGTGGATTAGTAACATTCACCAAAAAGATCAGACCAATGCTACACATCTATTCATGGTATTGTCTACATTTTGAAGCTTCAATAGAGACAACATGACTATATTAGGGTAAAAATATCACTCTACCTCCATTTTATACTCTAATAATTTTGGTGAGGTTAGGCATTGATCTGATGAAATCTTAAAGCAAGATTCCTCAAGGGAAAAAAATCACTCATTTCTTTTGATCTGCAAAATCACATGAAATGTAAGGAGAGAAAATACATGTAAGTAGGGATCTTGGGTAGCACAACAATACTTACATTTATTTGTGGTTTATTATCTTCAATATTTATATATGATGCAAGGAGAGAGAATGAATTAATAAAGGACCCCAAATATGAAAAATAATTAATTGACCCTCTATGCCACCCTAATTCCAAAATTAATGAAAACATTTAAATCTTTGTTTGTGAACCAGTAAAATATTATGTTGGGAGTTCCATTTTTATTGATCTCTGACTAAGGTAGGATACTTAAAACATGTTAGTTTGATCACAAGCAAAAGAAATTTAGATGGTCAAATTAAAAAATAAATAAATAAATCTATGTAAATTAATTAGAAATTAAAGCATATTTATACCGTACAGAATTTTTAAATCATAAATCATAATTTGTTTGAGTAATCATAGATTTTCCATCCCTAAATGTCTACATTTTCTTCATTACATATCATATTCACTTGTTTGTGGATGGATTGTCTAAATGCCCTCCCCTACAACAAATTCACCTATTTATTCATGCATTTGGTGAAATGTAAAATGCCTTTATTGATATTGAGTTGCATTCATTTATTTTATTTTTTTGAAATCTTAGGAGCCCATTCACATAAATATTCTCCCTTTTTCCTTTTTACAATATGATTTTTCCTAAACTACAACATATTCAAATATCGATACCTATAGGTTATGAAAACTAAAAGCTACCAAATGTTGATTATGAAGGCCATGATGTGGTTCCTACTATGTGTTCCATAAATATGGACATGAAATTATGTTTCAACACAATTGATATAGCAATAAAAACAAAACATTACATAAGAAAAAGAATACCATTAAATTAGGAATGAGAAATCAAATAAACATATAGAATTTAACAAAATTGCACTTTTTTATACATCTGATTGAGTAGGATTTTTAGAAATGATAATTTTGATGTTTGTTCACTTGAATATTACATCATAATGATTCTCTAATGAAAAGATGAGTGATTCAAAGAAATAGATGTATTGATATGAATAGATAGGAGGTTAGATGTAATGGACAACCAAGATAGGAGGATGAGGATCAATAGTAGAGATTTGGTTTGATTTTTCAACTCATGATATTCTGCCAAGTGGTACAGTGGGAGGAGTTGAGAGGAATGAGGGTAAATGATAGGTACCTTAGGTAAGGAACCTCGTAAAGGAAACAATGGCCTTCTCACTCAAAGAAGATGAAAATGGAATTAAAAAATCCTTTTTGCATACTTGAGAAAGAAAAACCCATGTCCTCAAGGACAAGGGATTATTTCGAAAAGGGGATAAATTTAAAGTGAGAGAAAAAGGTAGTTGGATAAGGAAATCAAAATGGATAAGTCAAATACCACTTAGTTTGGGACTAAGCATGTGAAAATGAATAATGAAGGGGTTGAGAGAGGTTTGAGAGAATAATAAAAAATGACATGTAACATGTGGGGAGTTAAATAAATAGATTTCTTTTATTAAAATTTTGGAGGAAGGGTGATAAAGATAGATAAATAATTATTTCTAATTATTTTACCTTATCTTATACCTTAGGGAAATAGATGGATATAATTTAGGATGAAGATTGGAACTATCAAATATTAGCTAAATAATAGGTATATTATTCAATTAATATAGAAGGTAGAAATAGGGCATAGTAGGATAAACTAATTGAATATAATGATCAATTTGAGGTGTCTACAGGAATAAGTTCAAGTTGTGATTTGTTGCATAGTCACCATAATGAAATTATAGCGATATTTAAGTATGTTTATTGAAATGTTATCATGAGTCAAAATAGGAGAATGTTTGGCGTGCTAAGAAGCTATGCACTTCTTTATTTTGAACTTACCACTATTCTTACTCACTGATGAAACTAAAATTAATCAAAGACATCCTCTTTGATGGTATAGAGGATTCTTCAATGTTTATGTCGCTATAGGTCAAGGTTGTCCTAGTTTCTAGTAATAGAACCTTCTATATAGGTATTATGTTGGGTGGTATCTGATCCCTGGTGGTATTGTTGTCTCTCGATGGGGGTTTAAAGTTATAAGGAGGTGTTGGTGTAGAGGGTTTTCCTTGATTTCAATTATGGTGCCTAAGGTGATGAATGTTTTTTCCTTGTTCATTGTATCGAAGGTATGTAGCTATTTTAATTTTGTATGTTGCCTATAATAAATTAGTGTTGTTTAGAATATTGGTATTTTTTATTGGTAGTCGATCTTTGAGTATGTAGTCCCTTGTTTGGGTTTACCACTAAAGCATTTTCATTCAAGTATTGTTCGTCTTTCTATTATTATATATTTTCTTATATACCCTTAGTAGAACTCCATAGCTTAATAAGAAAGAATCTAAGTGGATTAAAAATAAGTGTAATAATATTTGTAAATCTTTAATTAATAAAAAGAAAAATGAAAATGAGACATTGCTTTCTTTACTAAAATAGTTCTATTTAATGATTTGTTTTATTTTTTTTAAAGAGGGGTAAATGCTTATGATAGGGACCTCAACCCCAATACAACCGTTCAACAATTCCATCCCAATAGGATTTGAACACCTTGATGACAAGGACAGCAACATTACAACTTAACCATCATACCATATCAATATCAATAATATCTATTGCATGATTAAACTTAAAATATTTTTAATATTTATCTAATTCTATATATAATCTTTTCACAATTTACAATTATTAACAGAAGATTTGTTTTCTTTCTTTTTACGTATCAATACAGAACTCCGTCTGCTATGATCGTGATTAAATGAGAGACCAACACATGTACATCCTTCTCGTCAATGGCAATCTTTGAATTATCAGACAAGTTACAACGACTTTTATATGGAGCAAACCACGCGTCCCGCAAATATAAGGTGACGTAGACATGACGATTTATCCAACAAACTTTGTTCCTACGTTTGTTTTTCTGCATCTCACAAAATTCGTAGGACGCCTCAAATTCATCGTGGGCCAGGCTAGCATTGATGTGCACAAGGACCAGAAACTTCTAAGGCACAGAAACAAGGGATTCACTTTTTTGGCTTGTGTCCAACAAATCACGTCTATAAATGCAACTCCTTACTTTGCCTTGTTCTTCACAACTCATCGTATTATTATCTGCAACTCTTGTCTCTCAAGTTTCCTCTCTGCTTGGGCAAGGCAAGAAGTGTGCAGATCATATTAACAGATGGCTTCTGAAATGAGAGTGGCATTCGCCATTCTTTTGGCACTTTTCAGCTTTCAAAGCGTTCTGGTGATGGGTACGCATTTTTTTGTTTGTAAACAATTATGACATGAAAATATGAATTCCTTATGTTTTGTTTCTGCTCATAGGAATATATGAATTAGATTGTCTTCGGACTACTTTGAATGGATTCATAATGAAAGGCAATCTACAGTTTCTTTAGATCTAAAAATCTTTAGATCTATACATTTTTTAAAACGGGCCTGCTAGTAGGAAAACTCGTACCCATCTACTGGTTAATAGTGATTTTTGATAATAGCACAATATGTTGGTATCATTGATGAAACTTATAATTGATGAAATTTAGTTGATGCCCAAAAGTCGTTAATGGTGATTCTATTCACCATTTCAGGTGAAGGAGGTGTGGAATGTGAGAAGCTTCCAGTGGACATGTGTGCTTTCTCTGTCTCGTCGGTAGGAGTTCGCTGTGTGCTCGAGAAGAAATACTCCTTCGTCACCTCCACACACGAATCATCAATAGAATACCAGTGCCAGGCAATACATTCTCTTACAACCCTCCAATCCTTTTCTCTTCTTTCGTTTTCAACGACTGCATGGATAGTTTTATTGAATAATGAATGAGTGGTACCTGTACAATTATATTCCAGTCATCGGGCATAATGGCGGAGAAGATGATGGAATGGATTGAGAGTGAGGTGTGCCTACAGACCTGTGGGTTGCAGAGAATGATTGTGGGCATGTCTACTGACGATCTTTCTGAGTATTCTGATTTCACCTCTAAACTGTGCTCAGAGAATTGTCAAAACAGCTGCCCCAACATTGTGAATCTGTACCTCAATCTGGCTGCAGGAGAAGGTAAGTGCCCCATCATTCTTTATTCATTCCTTCTGAATATATTTATATTATTGAGACGGATGGTAATAAGAATAAGGATTGCAGGTATATATTTACCTCACCTGTGCGAGGCTCACAAAACACGAAGCAGGAGAATGATGTTCGAGAGTGTGGCACCTGGGCCAACCCTTAATACGTTCTCCCTTGCTGCAGCTGCCCCTGCACCATACTAGATCATATATACACTTCATTGGCAAAACTATTGTTATTGTTATTGAACAACGCTATGATTTCCATTGATCGTAGAACAAGTAATTTATGGATTTGAAATTTCTCATATCGTAGGTTTAAAATTTCAGGCATTGTAGTTATGAAGGGATTTATGATACTGAATACATCCTACCTAAAGTTTTTAATAGAAAATAAATTTCGTTACGATTGTTACAAATGGTTTTGGCTTTTAACTGGTTTGTCTTATATTTTATCTTGCATAATATTAACTGTACGTACAAATAAAACCTATGACAATACTTAAGCAAGGATTTTATTTTTTTTAAATTTAATAGTATTATGATTTCCAACTCTCTTAACGAACGGCTTGAAGGAAATCATACGGCATAGGTTAATATGACAAATATCACATTTGTTGTCCCAAATAATGGTATTCTAACCCCTTAATTTATTAATGTTTGTGAAAAATCAAAATTGATTTATAAGGTGTGGAATATAATGTTAAGAGAATAAGAAACACTTTATAAAGAAAATACATAACACATAAAGTAAAAATAAAATAAAGTAAATAAAGAAAAGAAAGAAAGGCTGCAAGACACTAGAAATGCTAGTATCAGAACAAAGGCTCCAAGTCAACTAATTAATAAGGAGGTGGAGGTCCATTGTCCAATAACTAGCAAGTTGTGGTATGCTAGGGGTCTATAGGAAAGCCACAAATTCTACTATATAACAAGTTTTGTTATGTTGGGTGATTCATGTATACGAAATGGATTCTACTAGCCAACAAGTTGTGTTATTTTGAGTGATTCATGGAAAGCATATATTCTACTAGCCAACAAGTTATGTTGTGTTGTGTGATTTGTGTATTGTAACAAAAGAATCACAATAGAAAGCCTTGTTATACTAGGAGATCAATTCCTCAAGGAGAATAAACAACAAAAAAAAATGCTAACAAGTTTAGTTATGTTAGATGACCAATGCCTCAATAAGTCTTAACAATGATTCCATCTAGATATTGACCTTTGTTTCAAAAATGACACAGATTGCTTCAATAAGGTCTTCCTTTGGGTTCAGAAGGAAATAAAAAGCATAAAAGCCAAATAGGTCCAGGAGGCCAGCAAAATTGAAGCTTTAGAACCTATCACTGGTAAATTCAGTTCCCTCCCTGACTGCTTAAGTGAGCTTACCAAAGCTATCAACAATGCAGAGGAAATAATAAACGCCCAATACAATAGCTTTCAAACCTTGGAAGACAGAGTTGGGGCTACTGAAAAGAGGATGGAAGGGGTTGAGAGGACTCTCAAAAAGATTGGGGAGTGGAGTCAAAAGATTTTAAAGGCCACCTCTGACAGCATTAAGGTCCTTATCAGCAAGCTTGAAAGTGTCCAAGGTGAAAAGGCTTTTGGGGACACCATTGAGGTGAAGGAAGACACCCCTGAAGATAAGGAGATGGGTCTTGGAAAAAGAACTTGCACAAACACTAGAAAGAAGCAAAACCAAAGCAGGGATATTGAGGAGATGAAGCAGATTGCTGAGAATATGGAGCAACTGGAGCTGGAAGCTGCCGAGTTGCTAAAAAACTTTACCTAGACTTGGCTTTTCTTTTCTGTTGTCTTGTCTTTTGTTCCTATGTGTTGTGTCTTTATGTTGCTAGAATTTTGTTATCCAGCTAACTATCTTTTCTATGTCTACTGTCTCTATCTTTTTTGGTGTTCTCTAATGGCTATCTTTTGATCTAATGTTGTAAAGGGTTTTAGGGGCCCTTCAAAACATGTTTTCCCCTTATCAAAAACAATGATGATCAAACTAGCAAGCCTTGCTATACTAGATTGGCATTGCCTAAAGGAACATAAACATGTTCAAAAAAGGATCAAGCTAGCAAGTAATGCTATGTTATTTGATTGGAATCATATGGATGCCACTGGCTAGTGAGTTGTGTAATAATGGATTATCGAAACATAGGTCATATACTAGAAACATTGCTAAAGATGGATTGATAACCATGCGTTGAGGTGTTATGCAACACAACACCACCACTTCGGGGATACATCAATGACCACAACAAGAAACAAAGAGACCTCTATGCCCCCTTAATAAGTCATCATACTTCTATGTTGATATCTTGAGAATAAGAGAAACGTCCATATTAAAGATAAACACCTTCAACATCAAGGTGATATTTTTTTTAAAATGCATTTATCCAAGCTACAAAGAAAAATATTATAATGGATACAAACCTTCCATCAAGGAAGAGATCATTGTAAAGGAGATATCTTGCAACGAGGGTAAACAGATCCTTATAAAAAAGTGCATAACTGCCCAAAAGGCAGAGAGAGAGGAAAGGATTCTTGTCAAAGTATATCTATGTTCACAAGGAAAGGAGATCTTTACACAAGGATAAAATTTTAAGACTAAGGAGGGGGGAGATCTTTATCAACATTACTAACCTTCCCAAGAGATGGGAGAAAGTATTATTGATGAAATATGTGCACTTTCAACTCCACAGGGAGATATGTCATTACAAAAGGAATACTCTTTCACGAAAGGAAGGGGTCTTAATCAAGGACAAACACCTCAAAGAAAGGAAGAAGTCCTCATGAAAGACCTACAATTCTATGCAAGGAAGAAAAACCTTATAAAAGATACATATCCAACAAAGAAGAAAGGCATCCTTATTAAGGAATATATGTTTTTAAATTACTCTTGCCCCTAGGATATAGGAAGGTGTAGCTATATTATATCCTATTATGTTGCTACCCAAGTATGATTACCCATGAAATTGTACCACCATGAATGACACTAAGCCCCTAAAAGGGAAGCTACTAAATATCACACGATGACGAGAAACATAGTAAACTAAAGTTTTATCCAATCAAATGAGAAACCAAAAAAAGAAAAAGGTCAATGTCACATGTTATATGAATGGTACCATTATGAACAATTTTTCTAACTTCCGGCTTAAAGGCCCTACAATGAATAGTGATATGACCATACATGGGATGATAAGTAAACAAGAAAGTTTTTATATAATTGTTATCTTGTTAAGATTCAAAATCTTTTTAAGGTTAAACAATGATCAAATGGTATTTTAAGAGACTTAACAAGATTTGGTCTTCTATAGATAAAGAAAAATGATTAGGCACAAAGCTTATCGCACTTGAAGGAAAGTGTTGTTGTATGTTTGGAGCTAGTGAAGTAAGGAGTGGAGGGAAAGGAAAAGTAGGGAATTCTATGCCTTCTCTGTGATAATGAGGTGTGAGATCTATAGGGGCCTTAATCACTTGTTCCATACATCCAATACCATGTCCCTTGCATGCTTATTTTTAAATTATGTTAAAAGCAACATTGTAATGTGTATTCAAGTCTAAAGGGGAAGGAATTACATTATAAACTTCATTAAAATTAGTTGTATATAAAGACTTTTGAAGCACTAAAAGGATTAGAAAATGAATAAGGATTGATTTTTTTGGTGGGATTCAAATCTTTATTAACATCATTCATGTCTAATTGAGAGGTAGTTCTAGTAAATGAGTCATCTTTCTTTAAGTTGTAGGTTATGGGTATAAAAATTGTTGTTAAGAGGAAATATATTCATAATTCATATTTCATCTCTACTCAATATAATATTAGATGCAATTTCATTAAGGAAGTGAATAATATCATTTTTCATTGAAATCTATTAATAGGTAAGGTAGTCTCTTGGAGAGAAGTAGGAAACTTCACCCAATAATGTGTTAAGATTTAAATTATCAATGTTTAAAGCATATTCTTCTTGCACCAAAGTATGCCCATGAGCGAGGTGAAATTGTGAAGAACAATCATCTTGTTTCCTTGACTCTTCATCTTTAAAAGAGAGATTTTTGACAAGTGTTAATGATATGCTCTTAAATTTTCATCAAAATATCGTCAGAGGTAGGGGAAACCTTCGAAGTTAGACAAGCATGGTTTATCAAAATTTTATCTAGATAGAAGGGAGAGTATTAAAATTAATAGAAGGTAAAGTAGAATTAAGGGAAAGATTAACCATATCAACCTCTTGTTTCACAATATCCTCATGGGTAGGAGTAATTTTAGGAGAGAGTAACAATGACATAAGAATATATAAAAAACCATCACATCTATGAAATGTATTCATTATAGAACAAATAATTTGACCAAATAATTAACCACTCAATGAGATATTCAATGAAACAAACTTTGTTTTACAACTATAACATATGCCACATATGTAACAGAGATTTATAATTTTTTTGAGTGTACCATGTCAACCTATTGCGGATGCACTTTTCCACCTTTGGTGGGTGATCCACCTTTAGTGGTGTTATCATTCTATTACTTTACCACTTTAGGTTGGATGATAGATTTTCTCTTTAATTGTCATATCATAAGATTATGGCACTTGTCATAATATTATGCACTCCTATGTTCTTACCTTGGCTATTTAACCAAGGGATTTCTTATGTAATAATTGTTTATGGTGAAAATGGATAACAATAATAACGATATTGAAAGGCTAAATGAATTCAACCACAAAACCCTAGCCTAACAACAACAAAGATCCACCATAACATATGAAGATTACCTAAGACAATGCAAATCAAATGAAATCACAAAGATTATACCATCACATGTCCAATAGGGTTTGGATTTCCATTCTTCCTATCTTCATTGATCTTGTTTGATGTATTTGCTCTCAAATTTTATGTGCACAAGAATTCAACAAAGAACGGAATGTGGTTGCAAGTAGGATCGCATATGCCAAGTAGTCAATTGATCAAGTAGTTAGGGTTTGATAATGGAGGAAGCATCTCCTTATATAGAAGACACTATATGAAATGGAGGGTAAGATTGAGAGGTGTAAAAAGAGGTCGGCTATGATTAGAGGGTAGGTAAAAGAAATAAGAAAATAATGAAAGGGGTAGGCAGTGTATGAATTAAGAGATGAATGACATGTGTCATGGATAGAAAAGGTTAATGAATTAATTAAATAAATAAAGATTTATTTAATTAATAGAAGGAGTGAGATCAATTAAATAAATAAGATATTTATTTAATATAGGAAAAGGATAATTTAAATAAATAAATGTATTTATTTAAATGAGAAATAAGGCTAGAAGAGGATAAATGAATTAATTAAATAAATAAAGATTTATTTAATTAATAGAAGAATTAAGATTAGATAATTAAATAAATAAAATATTTATTTAATTAGACTGGACAATTTTGGGTGTCTACATTTTGCCCCTCTTTAAGACAATGCGGCTTGTCACGTTGTTTCAAAAAAGATAAGATGAACTGATACAGAGTTGCCCCAAGATGGGAATGATATGACCCCTCGAGAGATTGGATGAAAATGTGTGAAAAGACCACAGACAATCTCTCAATAAGAAAGAAAGGCTAGAATGGACTGACCAGATAAAGTGACAAAGTCACGGGATAACAAAGACTGACATAGGAGACTAGGGATAGGGTAGTCTATAAGATAGAGCACGAGGGGAAAACATCCTCATTGTCATCCACACATCCAAGAGATCAGAGTGCAGAGTGAGATAGAGCAGTAGCAGTTAGCAGCGATGGCAATGGGTCACAGATTCAATCGCGTTCGCCGATTTCAGAGGCCAGCAGAGGCAGGAGAGCCAGTAAGCACCACAAAACCTCCTTATACTTTGATGCATTTATTGTTGTCATTAATGCATGTTAGGTAGTGCAATAAATGTGCGTTTATGTCAGGAAAGCGCATTTGTGTCCAAAAATGTGAATTTGTGTCTTCTAGGTCAAATCGACAGTTCTGTGATGAACATACGCTGTCAATTGGATAAGCTGCTAAGAGGATACACTCAAGCAGGTCCTCTAGGGAAGACTAGGATAACAAATAGGGCTAGGATCAACAATTCTGTGATAGAACATACGTTGCCAATTAGGAAACTACTCAAGAGGATTCACTCAAGCATAGGCCCTAGGATAAGATAGATCAAGGCACTTTGTGATGAACAATGAGTACCAAGATATAGTACTTTGTAATGAATAGGGAGTACTAAAATATGAGTAGCACTTTGTGATGAATAGTGAGTGCAAATGTGAGCAACACTCTATGATGAACAGGGAGTGCTAAACGTGTAGTACTTTGTGATGAATAGGGAGTACCACTAGGATAGAAGAAACACTTTGTGATGAACAGTGAGTGTCACTAGGACTGAGATGATTGATTTGTGTGACTGCAGGAGTATTTGCCTATGTTGGAGTCACAAGAGAGATTCCCATCGACTCAAAGGTTGCGACCTGAGTTGACAGCCGAGGACCGAGCTGTGATTGAGGCTATGGGATTGAGACATATTCTGTATGTGCCTGAGTTTCGGGTGAACATGGAACTGCTGACTGCACTGGCGGAGAGGTGGCACTCCGAGACTTGCACCTTTCATTTACCGATGGGGGAGATGACAGTCACCCTCGAGGATGTATATAGGATTTTGAGGATACCGATCGATGGGGAGCTGATTCCCTACGATCAAGATGGGGACAGGGAGGCTCTGAGATGAGTGTTCTAGGATCCGGGACTGGAGATGAGGGTGGGACACATGGCATGGGATACCATGACATGGACAGGATTAACACTACCAACAGTGTTGGCATGAGTTATCAGTGGGTTCCTCTGTCCGGATAGGGTGACATGAGGGGTGGCTGCAAAGGACATAGGGGCCAGGAGAGATGATCTTGGGGCGGGTCCTTCTAGGGCTCAGACTTCGTCGAGGCTAGCTGGCTCTGAGGGAGGGAGTTCATCATAGCCGTAGAGGGCTCCCTATGTATCAATATTGTACCATTTTTGTATGATGATGTAGACACCCGCGGGTGATTGTAGCCATATGATTTTGACATCATTGTATCATGACACTTTATATATATATATGAGATGATTCATCTTTGCGGCAGCTATATGCATGCGTACCTATGTGATGAGATGTTTCATGATGTATGTTTCTATGTGATGGTTATGATATGGATGCAAATATGTATATGATGAAATACAATATTTTTTTCTTTTATGTTTTTATATGTTATGCTAATGCAAATGTGAATGTATGAAACACTGATGGATATGACAATGCAAACAACTATTTACATGATGAGAATATAAAATGTTCTAACATGTGTTGTGTGTAGGGTGTGATGCAATTGTGATATCTATATGTATGTATGGAATGCTAACATGTGATAATGTAGGTGAAACTACATGAAATGCAAATGTTTTTGGTGTGTCATTATACTCAGTCATGTGATAGCAGGCTACGCGGACTCGAGAAGGATGATGGAAGTCAATCAAGAAAGGGGGATGAAAGATAGAAGATATGAAAGTGAAAGAGCTTCTTGTGCGTTATCATCATTAAGATTTATTATGGCAAGTAGGTTATGACAATCGAGGCATATGTTCAACCCAGAAAGTCATTGTACCTGTTTGTATGGAGATAAGATAGTCACAAACAAGGAATGCCCCAGTTCACACTAGACTCACAGTGTCCTCATATCCTTGGACAAGTCATAGCATTACTAAGAGACAATCCATAGACAACAAATACAAATAGGTGACGATACCCCATCCTCGCCTTTCTAGTCAAAGACATCCTAGAGATAGAATCTCTAGTCAGAGACATCCTGGAAAAGCTAAAAGATATGTCACCAAAAGATAAAATCAAAAGAAAACCAAGACTCGACACCAACATCCACTGTAGTCCTCAAATTTAGTGTCTCTTGTCACTTATATAAGTCTTATTTGATTGTGGTCAAATGTTTACTTTCACAGAAAGGATAGATAGCACTGAACCATTATGTTGTCTGAGTCTGTTGACAGATTTGACTTGTTGATGCCCATTGTTGCTGCTGTGTCTCATCCATGAAACTGATACTTTATTGCAGAGAAGACGAAACTTTATTGCAGATTGGCGATGCAGATGCTGCTTTATTGCGAATTGGGCACGATAAACTAAAGAAAGTTGTAAGAAACTATACAAATCGAAACATGTGATGTTCTCAGTTACACACCCATTACTAGATGTAGGATTTGCCTTAGCCACAGATAGGAGCTGATTTATTATGGATGGAAAGGGAGGTGAAAAGGGAGGTTTATTATGAATGGCTAACCAATCTTGGGTAGATCAATAACAAGCCATGATGGGAATGGGCAAGTTTATTATGGATGAATTGGTCATGAGTGTGTGCAAAGTGAAGTGATGAAAGAGAATCCTGAAGGAGGGAGGAGCAATGTCTCTACACATGGTGCTGGTGACCCAGTTTTCACCATGGTACTTGCCCAGGGCACCACCAAAGTGGTTTTCACTATTGGATGAAATTATTTCTCTTTACTTTTTTTGATTTTTCAATGTTTTTTGTGTCACAAGGCACCTATTTGCCAGGTTTTCACCAAGTAACGATTTTTTCTATTTTATAATTTTTTTTTGTATTTTTGAACTTTTTTGATTTTTTTGTATTTTTGAAATTTTTAATTTTTTTGTATTTTTGAATTAGGATATTCTAAAGAACTATGTGTAAAACTTGCAAAGGTGCATGTTTTTGATAGGATCCTCCAAAGGTTCACCTTCTGTAGTTGAGAGCTGATATGCCCCAGATCCATATGCTGCTGTGATGATATAAGGACCAAGCCAGTTTGGTTCGAACTTGCCCTTCTTCTCTCTGTCTTGCTGATTTTTAGGATTTTCTCTGAGAACCAAATCACCTACCTCAAATGTGCGAGGCTTGACCTTGTTATTGTAGCTACATTGTTCCTTGACTGAATGATGTGTAGCTTGAGGGACTATCTTCCTTGATAAAGGAACTAAGATAGAACTACTAGTGTGTGGACTACACAGGCCCATATGCATGTCACCTAAAGAAGTTTGGGTATCCTTGACAACAAAGTCCTTTGAGAAAGCTCCATTAAAGGTACATGATGTATCACCAAAAGGGAAATGATGTGTGTAACAAGTGGATGAGTGATGAAGGCTTATGATTGTGAAAAGAAGTGAAAGTAAGATAGCATGATGGAGACTTAGGATCAACAAGTATGTGTTTTGATTTGAAATTGTAGAACTTTTGCCCCCAGTTATTTTGATATTAGGGGAGATCATCTCTTGTTCTTTTTTCTTCATATGATTTTTATCTTTGACTTTGATTTTTGTAAAGTCTAATAGCTTTTGATTTTGATCTGGACTGGAGGACTTTTCTTTATTTTTGACTTTTAGATTTTTCTTTTCAAAGATTGTTTTTTGATCCCCAATGAGTAAGGGCTTTTGTGATTCTTGTTGATCCAAGTCTGGGAGAGGAGTGAAAATAGAATGAGTGGGTGAAATGGTAAGGCTATGTGAGTTCTCAAGAAGGTTGGCGATACACTCAATAGATTCTTCGTTGGAACCACTCTTAGGACTATTGATATCAGGAGTTGCTTGCACCACTAGAGGAGATTTGCATTCAGACTTAGTAGACACAATACTACGTGGTTCATACCCAATTCCTTGCAAATTGTTTATGGATTGTTCATGTTGACTGAATACCTTAGGAGATAGTGGGAGTTGATCAACATGAAAGATATACTCACAACATCCCATGTCTTTAATCTTGAATTCTTCTTTCAGCTCTGATTGTTTGGATGTAGAAGCTTTCAATGATTCTGGATCCACATATGCTAATGATGGAATAGCCTCTCGATTGGCTAGAATTGTTATTTCTGATCTAGGTCGCTGATTGTTGCAATATATGAATGGATTTGGGTTAGCTTTGATGGTCACTTCAACTCCATTGTGTGGAAACTTGATACATTGATGATACGTAGATGGGACTGCACTCATTTCATGAATCCAAGGACATCCTAGTAAGATATTGTATGTAGGATCCAAGTCTAGGACTTGACAAACCACATCCTTGGTAACTAGCCCAACTCTAAGAGGTAAAGTGATTGTGCCCTTGAATGAGTGCTCTTCATCATCATATGCTTTGATGGTAATTTTGTTTGTAGAACTCACAGCTTTGTTGGAATATCCCAATCGTTTAATAGTGCTCAATGTACAAATGTTCAAACCTGCTCCTCCATCTATCAAGACTCGTTTGATTCTATGTTTGTGTATGAAGGCTTCAATCTGTAAAGGTGCATTATGTGGTTGGCTTATGGAGGTTTCATCAGCTTCTGTGAATGTAAGGGAGTGTGGAATGGAAAGGTATCCCACCATGGCTTGAAACTGGTCCATGTTTAGATCAGTAGGAGCGGCAGTGTCTCTCAAGATTTTGTCAAGAATGGCTTTATGTGCAAGGGAAATGTGTAAGAGCTCAAGGATGGAGATGAGTGCGGGTGTCTTCCCTAACTGTTCTACAAGGTCATACTCAGGCTTAGTTGATGAGGAAGCAGTGTTCTTGGTTGGAGCACCTTGCAAAGTGATTTTACCTCGACGGGTTGTAACATGACATTCAGAGGTAGGTTCGGAAGAAGATCCAATGCCTTTTAAGACAATCTTGGGTCTCTGGGTAGAATTCTCAGGGGTTTTGTCCTTGATGATAATAGTAGAGACATAGTTGTCCATCGAAATGTGATTGATAGTTGAATCATAGTTATAAGATGCTCTGGTATAACTGGTTTGGTCATCTGTGGCTTTATCTTTTCCCTTGTCATGCTTTGGGAATGGTTCCTTAAACATTTCATGTTCTTGATTGGATGAGTGTCCTTCAATCTCAATGTCACCTCTATCAATGAGATCTTGTATGATGTTCTTCAGTCAATGACAATTTCCTGTCTTATGACCCTTGCTCTTATGAAATTCACAATATTCATCATCATTCCATCAATTTGGTTTAACCTTTGGTTCATATGGAGGAAAATATGGAATCGTAATTACTTTGTTTGCCACTAGCTTCTTGAAAACTGACTCAAGTGGTTCTCCCAATGGCGTATACTTCCTTTGTGATTTAGAAGTTGTTTGAGTATTCACCTGATTTGATCCAGAAAAAACGAATTTGGGTCACACTGTATTGGCATCAACAACACCATCATTGACTGTGTTCTTGTTTTTATTCCAAAATCTTGGCTTGTCTTTTCCTTTAAAGTCATCTTTGTTTTCCTTGAATATCTTAATGACTCCTTGTTCAATTAGAACCTTTTCTATCGCTAAGCCTTTTTCAATGACGTCCTTAAAGGTGGACAAACAAGATTTTCTTAAATCATAACCAATGTCTTTGTTAACATTCTGGGTGAACATCTCTACCATTTGTTTTTTGGAATTTCACAAGAGCATCTACTGGCTAGATTCCTCCATGTTTGTAAAAATGATGCAAGAGACTCTCCCTCTTTTTGCTTGGTGTTGCACAAAGTAGTGACTGATATGTTTGTCTCTATGTTGTAGGAGAAATGTTGAATAAATACCTTTGCTAGATCACCCCATGACTTAATACCAGGTGGGAGTTGGGAGAACCATTCCATAGCTTGATCACCTAGGCTTTGTGGGAATAAACTCATGAAATATGTCTCTTATGCTGCTACCTCAATGCAAGCTATGAAAAATTGTCTTATGTGTGCCTTAGGATCCCCTTTTCCTCTATACTTATCAAATTTAGGCATCACAAAGTGTGTAGGAAAAGGAGGCATTGGAATGCTCTTTTCAAATGGATAAGGACATATATCTCTCATTGTGTATGTTGGTTTTGGTGTATTTAAGTCCTCCATTTTCTTTTGTAAGTCCATGATTTGTTGCTCCAAATTGCTCTTAGGTGGAGATCGACTTCTTGGACCATACCCTATGCTTGAGGCACTAATTGGAGGAGGAGCATGTTGCATATATGGATGATATTGATCATACACATGTTCATATGGAGGAGGTCTATAGTGATGCTGCATATATGGACCACTTGGTATAGATTCATGTTGAGGAACACAATATCTATTTTGTCCATGTATACCATACTCTACAGGCATGTCATGTTCTAATGTGTTGCCCCCAAATTTGACACGGGGTTTCCTTGTGTCCAAATTTTGAGCATGCCTTTGAATATCCAATTGCTTTGGTGGTTGATCCTTAGTGTTGATATGTGATTGAGCATATTTCTCTGCATAAGACTTCCATAATGGTCTGCAAAGGTGAGTATCATATGCTTGACCATGTGTGTATGGGACCTCTGGTTTTTGAAACAAAGATGATGGTGATTCAGGTACAATATGTGGTCCTCTATTGCCTCCACTATTAGGCCTTCTTTGATCCATGTTGGAGTGAGTTTATTGCAAAGGCTGATTTTTCATTATTTGAGACATGTCAAAATCATGAGGTATCTTGGCTCCACTTTGTGCCATCATTTGTAAGAAGTATTGTCTATCCCTCCTCATTATTTCCTCAACCAATCGATTGAAACAGGGATCCATAATGGATTCTTCCACATTTGCTGAATGTACTAAAAAGTTGTCCATATCATCATTGTGTGTATCATTGTTGTTTGTAGTGTCCATGTTCTCAACATTTGGAATTTTTCTATAGGCATCCATGTCAGGTAATGTAGTATGATCAGAATTGAAAAAGATATCATTGTCATACTCATAAGAACTCATGTTTGTGAACTCTTGAGCCTCTTTAATTTCTCTCCTAGATTTTTGGGAACAGGTTTCAACCATGAACTAGGTATTGATCGAGATGTGTGAGACTAGATGAAAATGGAAAAAGTATGGAAGACCAAGGGTTGGATGGAATGTAAATGAATCTGAAGTGTACTTGCAATGTCCAAAGTGTAAGACCAAGTATGTATGTAGTAGAGTAGGTGTGACTTCCAAAGAGAGGATAGTTTCTCTTGATGAGGTAAGTTGACCTTGACTCTAAGTAAGACCAAATGAGACCCAAAGGTGATAGACCTTGATGAGGGACCACTTAGCAAAATGTTGTTGTATATAGTGTGTTGACAAAGTATGATCAGGACAAGCAAGTGACCTTTTGACTCAAGTTTAGACAAATGTAAATTTAATGCAAGATGTAAAGCAATGATGGACTTTGTGAGACCCAAAGACAAGTTGAATGCTAGATGAAAACCTGGAGAAACAACCTAGGAAGCTCAAGAATTCCGAAACTGATTGCTCTTGTTTACTGGACTATAAAATTTTTCCAATTTGTGAAGTTGTTGTTTGTGACCAAATCTGAATGTTTGACTATTTTTCGTGACAATAGGACACAATGTTGATGAGGACTCAATGTTTGCAAGTGTTTAGACTCAAAATGACTCCAAGAAAATTGTGTTGTTTGATGTAAAAATGTTTTGCATACACTTGAAGACACAAAAGACACAATGTTTTGCTGTTTGGTCTTGAATGTTTTGAATGTTTAAAATAAGTCAAGCACAATTCTTATGGCTGGCCAAGACAATAGTTGTTGATCCCACATGAGGTTTTACCCCCGAGGCTACACTATTAAGAGCAGATACTTAGATGCTTGACCTCACTGGCTCCACCTTCGGCACTCACTTCTTGGGTAAGCCAAGCATCAGTCTGCATGAAAACTCCCCATGGTGAACTTTGTATCTCTACTAAGAACCGTATGTGTGTGGGCCGCTACCAGAGGTCTGACCTCCTGCCTCAACAACTAGAAGGATTTTGGCTTCTAAAACAAAAAGGTGCTAGTAAGGGCATCCGCTCGTGTGGCCATACATGCAGCACTTTCAGCTCTATAAATACAGAAGGCTCCCAGCTGGTAGGGGTTATTCCCTACAACTAATCAAATAAATTTGATCAAGTGGGTTTATGGGGAGACATTGTGTCGGTATGAACTAATCAGCACACGTTATCCATAGTTTTCACCATGAATACAATTGTTTATAGTGGTTCAGAAGAGGTGGGTTTTCCTCACTACCACTTGGGTTGTTCTCTTCTCACTAGTAGTCCTAATGACCACACGGGAAGACAGGCCCTCTAAAGATTAAACAAAAAGAGCCTATTGCTCAAGACACAAAAGACAATGATTCAATTTTAGTGCACCAATTGAAGTGTTTGCTAGTCTATGAAAATAAGGCAGACAATAAAAATCCCAAAACCCTTGCCAAGGACCTACAACAAAGATTTATTAGTAGTTTGGATTGTTTCAAATGATCACCCCTTCCTACAAGCACACAAGTTAGGTAAATTTTAGATCCAAAAGACTTTGTGAAATAGGGGCCTTCAACAATGCATTTTGTTGACCAATTCAAAGATCTGATTCATCATAAAAAAAGACCACTTGTAAAATTTCAAGAGATTTCTAGAAATGTAAGAAAATAAAAAAAATTTGCTAATTTGCTCCAAAAATTAATTTTTTATGAAAAATCATAAAAAATTCATATAAAATGCAAAATCGATCTTAAAAATCTAAAATTTTTACTGGAGAGTCTTGATGGTCTTCCAAACCTTCATAAAAACATTTCTACAACAAATCCAAGTAGTTTGTGAGATATGAGTAAAATAATGTAAAACCCTAATTTTTAAAGATCTAATTTTTGAGGAATTATTTTGCATCAAATTTAAAATCACAAAGAATAGATCCTATGTATAATTCTGAGAGATTTCCAAAAATGTAAGAAAATCTAAAAAAATCGCTAATTTGCTCCCAAAATTAATTTTTTATGAAAAATCATAAAAAATTCATATAATTGAACAATTGATCCAAAAAATCTGAAATTTCTACTGAATTCTTTTGATACTTTTCCTGAATTGTACAAAAAAATTTATGTCAAAATTCAAAGCGGTTTGTGAGATCTGATCAAAATAAGGAAAAAACCTAATTTTTAAAGATCCAATTTTTAGGGAAATATTTTGCATCAAAATTAAAATCACAAACAATAGATCCTATGTATAATTCTGAGTTATTTCCAAAAATGTAAGAAAATCCAAAAAATTCTCTCATTTGCTCTCAAAATTAATTTCTTATGAAAAATCATAAAAAATTCATAGAAAATGAAAATTTTCTCCAAAAACTCTGAATTTTGTATTGAGAGCTCCTGATACTTTCTTCAACCTATAAAAAACAATTTGGTACAAAATTTCCTAGCTGTTTGTGAGATATGATCAAATCTCTCCAAGATCTTGATTTTGTGTCCAAAACCCTAGCTGCACAAGATTATTCTCCAAATTGTTTTACAAAACAACAGTATAGGGTTAGAAAAATCTACAAAAAAAATATAGATCTAACAAAAATCCATGTCCCACTGGGCGTGCCAAAATGTTTATGGTGAAAATGGATAACAATAATAACGATATTGAAAGGCTAAATGAATTCAACCACAAAACCCTAGCCTAACAACAACAAAGATCCACCATAACATATGAAGATTACCTAAGACAATGCAAATCAAATTAAATCACAAAAATTATACCATCACATGTCCAATAGGGTTTGGATCTCCATTCTTCCTATCTCCATTGATCTTGTTTGATGTATTTGCTCTCAAATTTTATGTGCACAAGAACTCAACAAAGAACGGAATGTGGTTGCGAGTAGGATTGCATATGCCAAGTAGTCAACTGATCAAGTAGTTAGGGTTTGATAATGAAGGAAGCATCTCCCTATATAGAAGACACTATATGAAATGGAGGGATAAGATTGAGAGGTGTAAAAGGAGGTCGGCTATGATTAGAGGGTAGGTAAAAGAAATAATAAAATAATGAAAGGGGTAGGTAGTGTATGAATTAAGAGATGAATGACATGTGTCATGGGTAGAAAAGGTTAATGAATTAATTAAATAAATAAAGATTTATTTAATTAATAGGAGTGAGATCAATTAAATAAATAAGATATTTATTTAATATAGGAAAAGGATAATTTAAATAAATAAATGTATTTATTTAAATGAGAAATAAGGCTAGAAGAGGATAAATGAATTAATTAAATAAATAAAGATTTATTTATTTAATAGAAGAATTAAGCTTAGATAATTAAATAAGTAAAATATTTATTTAATTAGACTGGACAATTTTGGGTGTCTACATTAATCATCTAGTTCTATTGCATCATTGATAGGAATATTATTTATTCTTGTCATATTGTTTCTCTCTTGTTCATGTTATTTCCATTTGGCATCTACATCCTGGGTGGCTACCTTCATAGGCAATTATCACACCCATGAATGTGAGAAATTTTTATACATCTCTTCAAGCCTTACTAATTATCTAGATTGGCCACAAGGTGAACTAACACATATTTTCCTGATGAAATATGTAGGGTGACTTATTATGGATGACAAAGATTCATGAATTAATGAAAAACGTTGTAGTCTTGTTTGAATAGTTCTCCAATGCCAACATATTGTAGGATGTGTTGCACTAGATATGATGTAGGAGCATCCCCAGTCTATGAGCAATCTTGCATCAACCAAAAATATTTCCTTTCATTTTTGTTCTTGTTCAGTCTCGGTAGTAGTTTTCTGTGTTTTCCTTTAGTGTTTTCTGGTAGATGGTTCTTTTTCATTGTGGATCAGGTTTTTGGTTTGCAGGATTTCTTTTGTTTGTCATTCCAGATTTTCAGTTCTTTTGGATTCTTTTCTAGTGGGTTATCGCTTCCTGATTCGCTGTCTTGGTTCCCGGAGCAATTTTGAACTTAACGGCTAGTAGGTGTTTCCTTCTTGTGTGGAGTGATTCCTTGTCTTGCGGATCCATTTGGTGCCTTGCTCAATGTTCTTGAGTCCTTGGTCGCCCTTCCTTTTGATCCGCACTTCTTGGTTGTTCTTTCCTGGACGATTTTCCTTTCATTCTTAGGGCTGACCTATTTGCATGTTTCATTTTCTTCTCTTGGTAAATGTGATCTATTGTGACTGACCCAAATGTGTTCCAGAGGGTATATATATTGTTTTATGTGATCCTTAGGAGACTAGTTCAGAAGTGGTGAGGATCTTGATTTCGAGAATTGTAATTCAGATGCCTCTCAGAGGTATGGATAAAATGTAATCTAGCATGTAACCGGTTGCTTACTGGATGTTCTATGATGATAATATAATGATGCGAATATCTAATTTTGCATTTTATCATGTTTTGTTGTTGCTTCCATTGTGTTACTCTCATTGCATGATTTGGTCAATTCTCTTTGATGACCCACCATACCATGGTACAAAAATGTTTTGCATGCTTCTCGTGGTGAATTATGTATTGTCTATTCTATATTGTATTCTTCTACTATTTATATCATTTTGAAAATTAATTAAACCATGATGAAATCTAAATGTATTATGTATGAGAGATCATCAATGTTTTGTTCTCTTATAGAATCCTAAGTGGTATAATGTGGTGGAATATGGTATGATCCTTTTAGATGGTCCTCCATCACTTTGGCACCTCAATTTTTCCTTGTTCAAAATTCAAAGAATTCTCTATGAGAAGTGCTGCAACTTATCATAATGCTAGTTATGATTACAATGAAACCTCTCTCTTTCATTATCTTACATGTTATTTTAAAAAAATATATATATATATGTAACCCCCTTTATGATAAACTTACACACACCTCATAGAGTGATGAGTGGGAAAGAGAGAGTAGGACAGGGAGCTAGGGTTTCACTAGACGAAGAGTTTGATGATAGTGATGAGGACCGTGAGGAGGATGGAGTTGGTGGGGGTTTTTCTATCTAGAATGGGTTTTCTGTGCTGCTTTTGGTGCTTTCCCCTGTGTTTTGGTGTGTTCCAGGGTTGGGAGCGGTAGTTTGTAGACTTGTTTTGGTGGTTACTGGCTGTTCAAGGGTTCTTTTGGAGCTTGCCTCAGGGGGGTCCTTGTCTTTTCCCTATCCCTCCACACTGTTTCTTTTGATGGTAGTGGTCTGGCCTTGGGGTTTTGATGCTATGTGTTGGTGGTTTCATGTAGCCTCTACCCGCTCTTGTGTGCTTCGATGGATCCCCTATTCCCCTCTGGTTTCTCTGGCTTTTGGAAGAAGAGCTCTACTAGGTCAAGAAAGTGTGTCACTATTCTAATGGGGTTTTGGTGTTCTGGGGGTGAGAAAATTGTCTGGTATCTTCATTATTTCTGTTGGGTTAGACTTTATGCTGCTCCTTCCCCTCATTTTTTTGGTTCCTTCCATGTTATGGTATCCTCTATTGTGGCGAGGGAGATGCTATTTTTTTTTGTGGAGTAAAGGTTGTTTGGGCACTTTGTCTTCTCTCCTTCCTGGGCTATCGAGGTGGCCCTTTCTCCTATCGAGGTGGATACCAAGTGTGAGGCTGTGTTCTGGGTAGTGTTTCTCATGACCTCAAAAGGTTTAACTAGTTTATCAGTATGTTTCCCTCTTTGTCTTATTGAGGTGAACCTATCTCCTATTGATGTGGAGATTTGGGGTGAGGATTCATGTCGGTTGCTTTTACTTGTTTTGCTAGTTTTGTGGGTTGAGGGAGCCTACAAAAACCCTCTTGGCTTCTTGTGGGTTGAAGGAGCCCGCAAAAACCCTCCTATTTTCTTTTGTAGTTGGTTTCAGGGTGGCAAGCTGGATGCTAGCAATTTTAAAGGGCCCAAACTGGCCATTTTTGGTTTTTGGTTAAGGGTTAGTTGTGTTGTTGGCATGATGAATATTTTGTTTTAGGTTGAGGGAGATAGTTTATAACCCATTATGAAGTTTAGGGGAGCCTTTCAAAACCCCACTAGTCTAGATTGTGAGTATATATTGATCTATTGTAATCTGGTATTATTGAAGGTGATGGGTGCCTGGATACACCCATGGAAACATCTGCGGGTTAAGGGAGCCTTGCAAAACCCTTGTTTATGTGTTAGGGACGTTTCTATGTCCAGTTTGTAGTTTGGCTACTGGTTTGATAATGTTCTTTTCTTTCAACAGTGTTGTATTATGGGTTCCAGATCTTGGTAAAATCTGAGGGATTCGGGTCCCTTCAAAACCTATGGGGTTTCGGGTCCACTCAAAACCTATTGTACGAGGTTTCTGGTCCCCTCAAAACCTGTTTACCCTTAATAAAAAACTTACACACACCTCATGATTCCCACACATGGTTAATTCACACCATCTTAGATTCAGTTCTCGTAATGTACATGAGAGGATTTCTTTTACTTGAAGATGAATCATGGTAAGTCTCCAAGTGGGCCACCAACTCTACACAAAAAGGCAAAAGTTGCCAGAGGATAAAATAGAAAGTGTATAAAAAATATATGAAAATGAACTTTAGGAATGAAAGGTTGAGACATGTTTCTCAATATTGTTAAGCACTATTGAAACTTGCTATGTTAGAATAGTAATGTAATCGGATTCTCAAATTATGCGTTAATCAAACCTTTAATTGATTCAATGATTTTAACAATTTTGTAGACAAGCCAATTAGAATGTAAATGCCTATATTTGCTTGTATTCATGTAGATGTTGATACTAGGATGTTGGGTATGGTTTTGTAATTATCATATGATGTGTACTTGTCCCCTTCCTTAATCTTGGATGATTATTCAATTTTCTAAGTTTCTTGTCTTTTTATAGAATATTGTAGATTGTAAATTTAAATATGTAATGTATAATACAATAATTTATAGCTAGTCAAGATTGATTTGACTTCGAGCCTAACATGAAACTTAAGTTTTATATTTTAGAAATTAATCTTGAACCTTGGTTAAACCAATAATCAGAAATTAAATAAAAATTAACTCCTAATTCTTAAACTATATAGAATCTAACTTTTTTTTTTCAAAATAAATTAAAATATTAACTATCACATAAAAATAAACCATATACATATTAAATCATTTTATTTGGAAAAATAAATTAAGATAGATTTGTCGATTTAACCGTTGTAGTGAAATACGTTCTATTTAGAATAACCTTTCATATTCAAAGTGCTCTCTTCTTAGGTTTCTCTTCTAAAATCAGAATGCATCATTACAGCTGTTGTTGTTGAATTTTAAAAACCAGTTATGACCACAAACAGTCATTGTCACCATTTTTATATTATCGAGCTTTTATTATTTACAGCGGAAGAGTTTTAGATGTTGTTGAGAAATCTCGAGTGTGGAATGTTTTAACATTTTAGTGTTGTTTGCAGAGAATCGAGTCCAACTTTCCTTAGAGTAGTCCATTTTTGACGTTGATTTCCATCTGAGCTAAAGTCTCGGAGGAAAAAGAGCCAATGTTAGCAGTAATCTTTGAATATGACTTTTCTAATCAATTTTCAGTCATTCAAGAATTATGAGAGATATGTAAAATACTGACAAGACTGTGTTAGTAGCGTATGGAATCAGTATTTCAGATTTTCTGGGAAGTCTAGTGCATTGAAATTGTGGAAATTGTTTATTTGACCAAAAAAATTATCCCACATGGAAGAATCAAATGGCTTCTAGAAGGGAAGGGAGAATGAGAGAGTTGTTGAATATCGCAATTAGTTGCACTCTAAGGAGGTTACGTCTATAGTGAGATATACTTTGGTAATATATTGATATAGTGAGATATACTTTGGTAATATATTGATTCGAAGGGCAGGGAAAAAATTGTAAGAAATATAATTTCTTTAACTTAAGACTACTTATTTACAGTAAAAGTTGATGATTGGATGTGAGAAGAACTGAAAAGGAACAAATGAAACTTAATTTAAACAGCTATGTTATGCTAAATGGTTTTACAACATAATATTTTTTACAATAGAAGAAGCCAGTTAACTCAAAAGGTTGATTAAATTGAGTACACTTGTTGTTGGTTAATGATATATCTTATAATCAGATGTAACTTAATTTAAACTCCATGATAACACAAAATTATTTTACGACATATAAAAATCATTAACATGAGAGATTGGTTATGTAAAATACATTTGTTGTTGGTCGTTAAGATATCTTATATACAACTAATATGATTTAAAAAAAGATAGAAAATTTTGCATGCTTAATTTTATGTGATATATGCCATTTGTCTTCAAGACTTGTAGAATAGAAGTAATTAAATGGTTAGATGTGTACCTTAGATGTCAAATTTTGAAATAAAATTTGTAGCCTGAGTAAAGAGCTAAAATGCATAATTATGTAAGAGGAAAATTAGTCATAATTAAGAACTACTTTTTTATTTTTCAAGTTTGAGTAGTGTAACGATTTCTAGAAATTTAGCTTATAGTATTACTATTATTACAAAATGTTTTTGATAATGTATGAACACAATTACCTTAAGAAGTTGATTATATTGAATTTATTTGTTCCTAATTATTTAGATGTCTTCTTTATTGTTCAGTGAAGTGCAGTTGATATCATTGATTGATATGTATGCCTGATTAATTATATCACCTCCTTGTAGCTATTTTTGTCATGGTGTGAAGTAGATTTCTGCAAAAGAGAAATTTGTAATAGTGGAATTGATGTTGTATGAATAATTTAGAGAGATGTGAGGGAGAAAAGACTAACAGTTGTGTTGATCAAGTTGAAAGCACCAAAATACTTAGAGGTGGGTGTGAATTAGTATTCCCAGAGATTAAAACTTTTCTTCACCATTATAACCTTCCACTTAAATATCAAACAAACTTGACTGATATAAAGTAGCTAATGCAGAATAAACATGAAGAGCACAACCACAAGATAAACATATTACCTTTATCACGTTGCATAATAGCTTTTGACCAAAACAACAATACTATACTGCACATACTGACTGCGTACAATCCTCACATACATAATTCACAACATCCATAATATCTGGACCGCATATATTGTCCAATCCAAACTGGATTGCTAGTTTGACATCAATGACAACATTATTCACCGACCTTGTCTAACAAGTTGTAATTGAGTTTCCTTCCTTCCACTTATAATTGTGTATGGAATGTGAAGATAGTTTGACGACTTAACTCTAAATATGGATTGTTGCTTTTTTTTTGTTGAGTTTTAGATGTAGTTGACAACTATCATTATTTTGTGTTTGAAGAAAGCCCATCCACACAAGTTCTCGAGTGTGAAGTGTTTGAACATTTTATTGTTTGCAGAAAAAAGAGTCCAAATTTCCTTAGACTATTCCATTTTTGACGTTGATTTCCATCTTAGCTTAAGTCTCGGAGGAAAAAAAGCCCATGTTTGAATATGACTTTCAAATCAATTTTCTGAGTCATTTTAGAAAGATGGGAGATACGCACAAAAGTGAAAAGACTCTGTCAGAAGCGTATGTAAGCAGTGTGGAAATTATTTGTAGCTTTCGTTTGTTGTTCACAATTGCCACGTTTGACCAAAAAAATTATCTAACATGGGAGAATCAAATGGCTTCTACAAGGGAAGGTAGAATGAGATTGTTGACGAATATTATATAGAAATGATCTTTTTTTAAAAGTAAAATACTCTTCATTCAAGTTTTGATGCTTCATAACAGTACCAATTTCTACCCTTTAATTTAATGATATACACTCTCCTTCGTACAAAGATTATTTCGATATTTAAGAAACAAAATTAATTTAAGATAGCAATTTATAACAATTTAATATAAACATCAAATGAAAGGGAATTATAGGAAGATTAGAGCTGAAGCCAGAAAAGAAATAGGAAGAGAGTAGATAGTAGGAGGAACCTCAATAAAGAATTTATAAAATAATACTTAACAAAAATTATAAAATAGTTCACATAAGATAAAGGTTATTAGACCATTTCAGAGAGGACCAATTCTATTATCTTCTAATGTAATAAAAAATTGTAATACTGATATATATATATATTTTTTAAATCTACCTTCAAAAGTATACATTTTTAGGGATGTCTAGAAGCAACACTCTATGATTGTCACAAGATATTCCACACATCATCAGCAAACAATATATCATTTCTATCAATTAATCAATGACTAAAAAAATCTTAAATTATTTACATTCTTATGTCTATTTTAGAAATAAAATGTACTATTATTATCTCATTTGCAAAGTTTTTAAAAGTGATTTACTTCAACAAAAATTGTTTGTACATGATATTCAATTATCCATTCCACAACTAAATTTCTATGCATGATTAAGCTATCACTTAGCTAATTGTAGAAAAACTATGCTAGTTATCTATTTGTTTTATGCAAATAATTAGAAAACATGCAAATTAGTGGAAGACATATTTGGTGCCAACAACCTCCTAATACGAGTCTCAATTGGAGGAAGAAATCTTTGGTGCCAACAACCTCTTAATACATAAACATGTTTGATCTTTTAGTTACAATATGAATTAGACAAAAATAGACAAAAAAAAAAAATGTAATTGTTGAAATGCTTTTCTTTGAGAGGACCTATCTTTTATTATCTCCTCGAAGGACACCATAGTTGTGATTTTTTGAGAGATATTGGATATACCCCCTCTTTAAAAAAATTAACATTTGTGAATTAAATTAAGTTTAATTTTTTACTCTCTTGATTATTTCTATCAAATCTTCCATGTACATCTAGAGTCTAATAAAACCTAATTTGTTGGTTACAATAGTATGGTTTTATAGGTGCACTAACCAAAAAAAAAATTCAAACAAAAAAATTATAAATGAGATATAGTTTGCCACACTGAAACAATTGTGCTTGATTGTTGCCAGGGCTCTTAATAGTTCCTTTCCAAGTGACATAATATCCTATTGTAGCTTAATTTACTATATTATTTACATCCTAGAGTTTTAGTTATAGTGGAGAACTGCCTTGTTTTATTATTAAAAGTGGCCGTCCCTACATGTTCTCTACTGTGAAACGTTTTGAACGTTTTGTTGGTTGCAGGAAAAGGTCCAAATTTCTTTAGTCACGTCCATTTTTAACTAATTTTCATCTCAGCTCAAATCTCGGAGGAATAATAGCCCAAATGCCGCTGTCACCAACAGCAGTCTGTGAATAGGCCTTTCTGTAAGCTTCCGCTCAATTATGGGAAGTAGGCAGAAAACTGAAAAGACTTAGTAGCGTACGTAATCTCAGAGGAAAAGTAGCCCAAATGCCACTGTCATCAACATCAACATTGTCTGAATATGGTAAGCTTCCACTGAGATATGGGAGATGAAAAGACTGTCAGTAGGGTACGTAATCAGTATTTCAGAATTTCTGGGAAGTCTTTCGCACGGAATTGCGGAAATTATCGTTGGTTTCCATTGCCGTTCAGAATTGCCATCTCTGACTAAAAAACTATCGCACATTGGCTTTAAGAAAGACACGCAGAATGAGTGTGATGACGCCATTCTTAAACTAAAATTATTTTTAATTGAAGTTTTTATTCTTGGTAAGACAAGGAATTTAAAATAAGCTAAATTAGTATTTACAAAGTCATTTGCTATCTTCTGATTCATATGTATACAACATTTAATACATTTTATCTCTAGTGGGCCATGACTTCTTCCTTTTGCGTTTTTCAACATATATGTTGTATAATATCCTAAAGTCTTATCATGATTTCTAATCAACTTTATAGTATTTCTTATCAGTTTCTTATACATTTCATGTTTTGGGTGAATCTCCAAGTCTTATTATATAAATTTCTTGTATATATTCATCTTTCTTCATATCCTTGCCATGGATCTTAAGTGTTGTCCATTTCTATATGACAATTAGTAATTAATTTTTGTTAATCATTTTTTTACTTTGTTTATTAGATTATGACTAAATTTTCATTATAATTTTCATGATATATTGATAAACAAACATTGTTTTCATGTATGTATTTTAGGGTTCGGTACACTCATTACAATCTTTTGCACCAATTTAGCGTATAAAGGAAAGACAAAAATGCATAACCATAAAACCTAAACTAAGTAAAATGACTAGCAAAAATTGAAACTTGTTATTTCATATGTTCATCTCAATCTTTCTTAAAGACATTTTAGAATCATTTACATTCTTTGATAATCTGTACCATAGTTTCTCTACGTCAAAGTAAGGAAGTAAATCCTACTTTGATCATTACATTTGTAGCTTTTAATTAGTTGTTTCTTGCAAAACAAACTATGGACAATTGAACTTTATAGATGTGATACAATTATTACTTATTCAAGAAATCTCTAGTTCATAGTTAGTAAGTATGAATTAATTTTTCAATTTTCCCACCTTCATATCCCACATTGTGATTCTTTCTTTTTGTTTCCTATTCTTATCTATCAAAAATTCTCTCCACCAAATAGAAACATAACCTTCCAAATTTATTCTAAAAAATGTTTTCCATTTTCAAATATTCAATTTACTTGTACTTCAAATATTCTTCCATATCAGTTTATCCAATCAATAATAACTTGTCATCCCACCTAAAGTGGAAAACTAATAGAGTGATAACATCACTAAAGTTTTTAATATATATTTTTTATTAAGTTTTAATCAAAATTTAAACTTAATAAAAAATGTATATGGTGAAAAGTAATGATGATAAACTATTGTAAAACCATAAAGATCCAACTGCACACAATCTAGGTTCTATAATGAAACATTCACCAATACCAATAGAGATACCTAAGATCATATAAATCAACAAAATAAAACAATATTAATATTCACATGTCAAGTAGGGTTTTAATCTCCATTGTCTCCTATCTCCGTTGATCTTGTTTGATATATTTACTCTCAGATTTTATGTGTGCACAAGAGCTCAACAAAGAACGGATTGTGGTTGATAGCTTGATCGCAAGAAGACTTGATTGACGCAATCATTAGGGTTGATAATGAAGGAGAGTATCTTCTTATATAGAAGACACTTTAGGAAATGGAGGAATAAGATTAAAAGATGAAGAGGATAAATAGTCATCTGTGATTAAAGGGTAGGTAGAGGAAATAATTAAATGATAAAGGGGGTAGGTAAGAGAAGATTTAAGAGATGAATGATATGTGTCATTGAAGAAAAAAGCTAATGAATTTATTTATTTAATAGAGGAAGTGGGATCAATTAAATAAATATATTTATTTAATTTAGGAAAAGGACAATTTACATAAATAAAAGTATTTATTTAAATGAGGAAAGGCTTAGAAGTGGACTAATGAATTAAATAAATAAATAATGATTTATTTAATTGATAGAAGAATTAGAATAAAATAATTAAATAAATAAAAATATTTATTTAATTAGACATATCAATTTTAGGTGTCTACATTTTGCCCCTCTTTGAGACAATGCAGCTTGTCACGTTGGCTCAAAGAAGATGAGATAAAATGATACAAAGTTTCCCCATGACGCAAATGATATGCCCCCTCGAGAGATTGGATGAAAATGTTTGAAAAGATCATAGACAATCTCTCGATAAGAAAGAAAGGCTAGAAAGGACTGACAAGATAGGGTGATAAGGTCATGCAGGAAAAAGACTAACTCAAGAGGAATCAATAGAATCATGTTTATGTCTTAAAAGGCCAAAATTGATAGTTTTGTGATGAACATTCGCTATCAATTGGATAAGTTGCTGAGAGAATTCACTCAAATAGGTGCCCTAGGGAAGACAAACTGAAAACAAGGCTAGAATTGGCAATTTTGTGATAAACGTATGTTTCCAGTTGGATAAGCTGTTGAGAGGATTCGCTCAATAGGTGCCCAAGAATAGGTAGGTTTGCTAAGTTGAGTATAGGATAAGTCATCGAATTGAAAAAATTCGGTAAGTGCTCTAGCAAGATAGAATATAGTGTAATGTGATAAACATATACACTAGGATGTAGTGCCATGTGATAGACATAAGCACTAGGATAGAGCCTGATGAGCAACACCATGTGATGGACATAGGTACCACTAGGCTAGGATGGGATAAAATATGCAACAATATGTGATGAACATGAGTACCACTAGGATTAACATGATTGATTTGATTGGATGCAGGATTACTTACCCCAGATTGAGTCTAGAGAGCGATTCCCTATGACATAGCGGTAATGAACAAATTTTACTGCTGAGGACCGTGTCACGATCAAGGAAATGGGATTGAGACATATTATGAATATGCCTGAGATTTGGGAAAATGCAAGACTGTTAACTGCTTTGGTAAAAAGATGGTCCTGTAGGGTCTGTAGGAGGGGACAAACGAGATGATCTAGGGGTTGGTCCTTCAGGAGCTTCGATTCCTTTGAGGCCAGTTGACTTCGAGGGAGGGTCTTCATCATAGCTCTCTTGGATCCCATTTTGTATCAGTTTGTATGATGATGTCGATACCTTTGGGTGATTTTGTAGCCATATGAGATTTTGACATCATTGTATCATGACACTTATTATTTTTTGATATATATATGTGATGATCCATCCTTGCGGAAACTATATGCATGTGTTCCTACGTGATAATCTATATTCTTTATGATGATTTTATGAAGTTTATGATATGGATCAAAATATGTACATGATGAAATGCAATATATTTTTGTTCCTTCTCTGGGTTTATATATAGTAAATGCAGATGAGTATATATGGTTATGATTAGATATGATTATTTGCAGGATGAGATGCATGATGTGTTATTATTTTGGCATTTTATGTTCTATATGACATGCATGATGAAAATATGAGTGTACTATATATGGATGTATGATAATTAACATGCTATAATTACTGACATGATGAGAATGCATAATGTTCTATTTTTGTCATTTTATGTTTTATATGATAATGAAAATGCTTATTATTAGATTCTTATCAGTAGTGTGTGCAAGATGTGATGTTATCATGATTTCTAAATGCATGTGTATTATGTGCTAACATGTAATGATGCAAGTTAAAGCTATATGAAATGCATATCTTTTTGGCATGTCATTATACTCAGTCATATGATAGCGAGCTACACGGACTCGGGAAGGACAATGGAGATCAATCAAGAAAGAGGGTGGAAGGTAAAAGATATGGAAGTGAAAGAGATTCTTGTGCTATTATCATCATTGAGATTTATTATGGCAAATAGGTTATGAAAATCAAGGTATAGGTTCCACCCAGAAAGTCATTGTACTTTTTTGTATCGAGATCAGACAGTCGCAAACAAGGAATGCCCTAGTTCACACAGGACTCACATTGTCCTCATATCCTTGGAGAAGCCATAGAATTAATAAGAGACAATCCATAGACAACAAAACAATAGTAGGTGAATCATATCCCATCCTCTCCTTTCTAGTCAAAGACATCCTGGAGATAGAATCTCTAGTAAGAGACATCCTAGAAAAGCTAAAAGATATGTCACCTTAAAAGATGAAATCAAAAGAAAACCAAGACTTGACACCGACACATAATGAAATATTCAAGTTATTTGTGTTTCTTGCCACATATGTTAATGGGTTTGATTTGGTCACAATGTTATCCTGATAAAGAACAAAATATGTTGAAAACCATGTCGTTGCCAAAGTCTGCTAAAATATTTGATTTGTTGAAAGCCCACTGCTAATTGTGTCTCATCTGAAACTGACTGAATCCATTAAACTGATACTTTATTGCGAAGAAGATTGGAACTTTATTGTGGATTGGCGATGCAAGTGATCTTTTATAATGGATTGTGCGCAAAAAGGAGAAATGAAAAGATGATGCTCCTCAAAACATGTGATGCTCGAGGTTCCACTTCCATCACTATATTTAGGATTTTGCCCTATTAATAGATTGGACCTAATTTATTATGGAAGGAAAGGGTGAAAGGGAGGTTTCTTATGAATGTCTAGCCAATCTTAGGTAGATCAATAACAAACGATGATGAGAATGTGTAAATTTATTATGGAGGCATAGGTTGTGACTGTGTGCAAGGTGAAAGGATGACATTGAATCCTTAAGGAGAGAGGAGAAATGTCTCTATACATGGTGTTGGTAACCCGGTTTTCTCCATGGTGCTTACCCAGGGCACCACTAAAGTGGTTTTCACTGTTGGACGAATTTATTTATCTTTAATTTTTTTGATTTTTCTAATTTATTTTTTTGTGTCACAAGGCACCTGTTTGCTACATTTTCACCAAGTAACGTTTTTTTTTTTTTATGATTTTTTTGTATGTTTGATAGATTTTAATTTTTTATATTAGGATATTCTGAAGAGCTATTCGTAAAACCTATGAAGGTGCATGCTATTGATAGGATCTTCGAAAGGTTCTCCATCTAGTGTTGAGAGTTGATATGCACCTGATCCATAGACTGTTGTTATGACATAAGGACCAAGCCAATTGGGCTCAAATTTTCCTTTCTTTTCTTGGTCCTATTGATTTTTAAGATTTTATATGAGAACTAAATCACCCACCTCAAATGTGTGAGGCTTTACCTTATGATTGTAGCTTCAATGTTCCTTGATTGAATGATATGTTTCTCCCTTGATTTTCATCCTTGATGAAAGAACTAAGGTAGACTTACTAATGTGTGGACTACGTTCGCCCATATGTGTGTTACCTAAAGAAGTTTGGGCATCCCTAACAACAAAGTCCTTCAAGGAAGTTTCATTAAAGGTCCATTGATGTGATGTATCGCCAAAAGGGAATGGATGTGTGGAACAAGTGGATGAGTTATGAAGGCTTATGATTGTGAAAATAAGTGAAAGTAGGATAGCATGATGGAGACTTAGGATCAACAAGTATTCATTTTGACTTGAAATTTTAGAACTTTTGCCCCTAGTTATTTTCATATGAGGGGAGATCAACTCTTGTTCTTTTTTCTTCATAGGATTTTTATCCTTGAATTTGATTTTTGCAGAGTCTAATAGCTTTTGATTTTGATATGGACTAAAGGACTATTCTTTATTTTTTATTTTTAGAGATTTCTTTCCAAGGCTTGATTTTTGATCCCCAATAAGTAAGAGATTTTGTAATTCTTGTTGATCCAAGTCTAGGAGAGGAATGGAAATGGAATGGGTGGATGAAATGGTAAGGCTATAAGAGTTCTCAAGAGGGTTGGCGATATATTCAATAGATTCTTTTTTGGAACCACTCTTAGGACTATTGATATCAAGAGCTGCTTGCACCACTAGAGGAGATTTGCATTCAGATTTAGTAGCCACAACACTAGGTGGTTCACACCTAATTCCCAGATATTGCAAATTGTTTTTATGTTGTCAATGTCGATCAAATGTCTTAGGAGATTGTGGGAGTTGATCAAAATGAAAGATATACTCACCACATCCCATGTCTTTAACCTTGAATTTTTCTTTTAGCTCTACTTGTTTTGATGTAGAAGGTTTTAATGATTTGGGATCAACATATGTGGATGATGGAGTTTCTTCTCTATTGGTTTGTATTATTGTTTACAATTATGGCCACAGGTTATTGCAATATATGAATGGATTTGGATCACCATTAATGGTCACTTCAACTCCATTGTGTGGGAACTTGACATATTTATGATATGTTGAAGGAACATATCTCATTTCATGAATCCATGGATGTCCCAAGAGTATAATATATGTGAGCTCTAAATCAAGGACTTGACAAACCACATCCTTCGTGACTGGCCCAACTCTGAGAGGTAAGCTGATTGTGCCCTTGGATGAGGGCTCTTCATCATCATATGCTTTAATGGTGATTGCATGTGTAGAATTCATAGCCTTTTCAGAATAACCCAATTGGTTAATAGTGTTTAATGTACAAATGATCAAACCTGATCCTCCATCTATCAAGACTCATTTCATTCAATTTTTTATGGAGAAAGGCTTCAATATGTAGAGGTCCATTATGAGGCTAGGTTACATATGCATCATCATATTTTCTGAATGTAAGGCTATGTGCAATAGAAAGGTATCCCACCATGGCTTGAAATTGGTCCACGTTCAGATCAGTGAGTATGGAAGTTTCTCTCACTACTTTATCAAGGATAGCCTTATGTGAAGGGGATATGCATAAAATCTCAAGGATGGTTATGAGGGCGGGTATTTTCCCTAGCTGATATATAAGGTCATACTAATTCTTGGTGGATGATGAAGTTGTGGTCTTGGATGGAACGCCTTGCAAGGTGACTTTACCTCAATGCGTTGTGACATTACATTCAGATGTTTCATTTTTGGAAAATGAGGAAGATGGTTTAATGCCTTTCAAAACAACTTTACTCCTTTGGGTAGAACCTTTTGGAGTTTTGTCCTTTATGATAATGGTCAAAATATGATTGTCCATTGAAATGTGATTAATAGTAGAATCATAATCATAGGGCATCTTGGTATAATTAGCTTGATTATCTATAGTTTTGGCTTTTCCTTTGTCATGTTTAGGAAATGGCTCCTTGAACATCACATGTTCTTCATTGGAGGTGTGACCATCAACTTCTATGTCCCCTCTATCGATGAGATCATGTATGATATTCTTCAATATGTGACAATTGCTAGTTAAATGCCCTTTGTTCTTATGATATTCATAATATTCATCATCATTCAACCAATTTGGTTTTACTTTTGGCTCATATGGTGGATTATCTGGTAGTGTTATGAGCTTGTTTGCCACTAACTTCTTGAATGTTATTTGAATCGGTTCTCCCAATGGAGTGTATTTTCTTTTAGGTTTTGATTTCCTTTGATAGTTCACTTGATTGTTCATATTAAAAGAACTTGCACTAGGGAAAATAATATTTGGTTTCACAACATTTGCATCCACTACTCCATCATTGACTATGTTCTTATTCTTGTTCCAAAAATGGGGTTTGTCTTTCCCATTTGATTCCTCTTTTTCCTCTTTCAATATCTTAATGACACCTTGTTCGATAAGGACTTTCTCTATTGCCAATCCTTTTTCAATGACCTCTTTTAAGGTAGATGAACAAGATTTTCTTATCTCATATCCAATTTACTTATTAACGCTTTGACTGAACATTTCTACCATTTGTTTTTTTGGGATATCACAAAAGCATTAACTAGCAAGACCTCTCCATCGTTGTAAAAATGAAGCAATAAATTCCCCATTTTTCTACTTGGTATTGCATAAGGTGGTCACTAACACATCTGTTTCAATGTTATATGAGAATTTTTGTATGAAATCCTCTCCTAGATCACCATTATTGGGCCTCCTAAGCCTTGTATTAGCTAGATTTGCTTGATTTGGATCATCCTCCAAAATTTTTGACATATCAAAACCATGGGGTAATCTTGTTCCACTTTGTGATATAACTTGTAGGAAATATTGTCTATCCCTCTTAATGATTTCTTTAACCAATTTATTAAAATGGGGATCCATGATAGTTTCCTCAACTTTGGAAGAATCCTCAACTACATTGTCATTGTCATTGTCATTATCATTTTCATTCTTGTTCTCATTGTTGTCATTGTCATGGTCTGGTATATTACTCCGATTGTCAAATGGATTGTAAAATTCATCTCCATCAAACTCATAGGTGCTCATCTTTAAAGACCTTAAAACTTCTTCGGCTTCCCTTCTAGACCTTTGTGAACAGGTTTAAACAATGGACTAAATTCTTGACCAAAATCAAAGGTAATATGAAAATTCAAATACTATGGAAGACGAAGAGCTATATGAAGTGTAGATGAATCTAGGGTAAACTTGCAATGTCCAAGAGTGTAATATCAAACTGTTGGCATTATAACAGACAATAAGAGATTGTTGCCATTTCAATTAGGATATTGAGAAGGTTGTTGATAATTATGGATATAACTGATTAAGGATGTTTACTATCTTCACAATATTATTTTGTCATTGATGTCAAGAAATTGATTTTCCGATTTAGTATGATGTTACCATATCTTAAGAAGTATGTTTTGAAGAGAATTAAGATGTCGGTAAAAGAAACAGAAAGAATGTGATGAATAAGGGGAGGAATAAGTTATTCAATGGGCAACTATTACCGAGTTAGACAATGATGACATCATGTTGTTTAGATTGTTTTGATATCCTACATATGCTATTGTTTGTAAGGATAATACTATACTATGTTACCGAGCAAGGAACCTAGTCGGTAAACCCTAAGGTTATTGCTATTGGTTAATGAAGGCGAAATGTCTACCGAGTGAAGTTTAGTATTTATCGAGTTGCAACCAAGTAATAACAGAATGAATTAGATGAATACATGCGTTATTTAATGAAGGAAGCTGATGAGCTAGATATGATTAAATGATTGATACAACATGTATGAAGTTTGTTAAGGATCTATGGCAATGGAAGATGGGCAGGAAGATCTACAACTCAGATTGAACCGCAATACCCTAGCACAAGTTTCAAGAAATGTATGCAAGCTCCAAGGCAAGGTAAAACATTTTCAAATTGAAGGATACATTGAACCTGGTCAAGTTTGAAGATCTGATGGCTAAGATTGATCATGGGAAATGTGATCAAGGAGATTAAGTGGTTAGCAAATTGTTTATAAATAAGTTACTATTGATAAACAATGTATGAAGACAAATGTAAGCACAGGGATGCTACATAGTGATTACTGAGCACAAAAGATTGAAGACCTATTTGAATAACAGAGTAAGGAGCCTAGCAGAGGGACAAGATAAGTCCTATGACTAGATTGTATTGAACAAATAAGAATCTACTTTAGCATTTTAGATGCAAAGTTGCAGACATACTCATTACAGTTGTTTATTTGTAAGTGACAGAAAATCTCTTAACCGAGTAGACTTAACAGTCTTATTTGTAAATCCTCTAGCAAGGTGACATTCTCATTGAGTGTTTGAAACCCTTTAACAAGGTCACTTCTAACAAGGTGAAGATCCTAACAGATCTGAGGGAAATCCCTTAACCGGGTTACATCTAGCAATGTGTTTGTAATCATTAACAGGATTTGCTTTTAACCAAGCATACTCTAGAAGAGTATATTTCTTAGTGGGTCCAAAATCCCAGAGTGGTTTTTCCCTATTTGGGTTTCCACATTAAATCTGGTGTTGAATGTGTTGTGATGTTATCTATTTATGAGTTTGCATGTTTTACAGTTTTGGTTACATATATCTGTTAGAGCTACCGAGGTTGAATTTGTTGATTTTATGGAAGTTTAAGTTTGTATGATTCAGCCCCCCACTCTCATCTTGTTAGCTTGGCATCTGTACTTAACAATTAGTATTAGAAGTATCAATTGGTATCAGAGCTTTGGACTCTGGAAGAAAAGTTTAAAGGTACTTGAGGCAAAGATCCAAAGATGTATAAGAAGGATGCACCAAAGCTGAACAAGTCAAGTTTCTCTACATGGTAAAAAAGGATGAGGCTGCACCTATCAGGAATTGGAGAATATGTTGTATATTATCTGGAAAATGAATTCATTACACCTAGCACCTATCCATTGACAATGGAAGAGATAAAGGCAAAGCAAGAACATATTCAAGCAATGATTGAAATAACATCTGCATTGACCGACTCAGAGTTTAATGATCTAGAACACTGCAATGATGCAAAAGCAATGTGGGACAAGCTCATATCTGTGTATGGTGGTGATGAACATGTTCAAAGAGAAAAAGTGGATAGTCTTAGAGGACAACTTGAATCTATGAGAATGAATGAAGGTGAGAACATAACTCAGTACAGTACAAGACTAAAAGAAATTGTCAATCAAATCAAAGGAGCAGATGGAACTATTGAAGAATAGGATATAACAAGTAAGTTGTTAAGAACCCTTCTACTAGCTTATGCAATCCAAGTCTCTGCAATCAATGAATTGAGGTTTGTACCTAATATGCCAGTTTCTTTGGATGCTACTATTGGTAAGCTACATGCATTTGAGTTAAGTAACTTTGATAATAGTGGGTCTTCGGTAAATAAAATTGAGTTTGCATTTAGTTCTTTTCATCTTGATGAATCTGATGATTACAATGAGAGAAAGTATAAGTACTCTGAAGGGAATCACAGTGGAGCAAGTGAAAGATTTCGCAAAAACATGGAGGAGGTACACAAAATTTATGAAGAAATCAGAAAGCAAGAAGAGTTTGAAGCACTATTAGCCAGAAGGCTACCGAGAGGAAAAGGTAAGTACAAAGGAAAGTTGCCTTTGAAATGTTTTAACTGTGATAGAATAGGACATATGGCTTCTAATTGTCCTAACAAAGAATCTAGTGAAAAGAGAGATTACCGAGATGACAAACAGAAAGATAATCATTACAGAGGACACTGAGACTTCAGAAGAAGAGATAGAAAGTCATGCCTAATAGCTGATGAGGAATCTAATGATGATAAATCAGATGAAACTGATACAGAGGAAGTTGTTTATGTGGCTATCAAAGATGGATCAGATGAAGAAAGGTGCAAACAAAAAGCTTTAATATCTCACATAAATACTATTGATTCTTGGATCATAGATAGTGGATGCTCACATCACATGACAGGTGATAAATACAAGTTTGTTATGTTAGAAGATTATGATGGAGGTTATGTAAGATTTGGTAATGATGCACCATGTCTAGTGAAAGGTAAAGGATCTATAACACTTCATGACAATGCTAAATGTAATGATGTTTATTGGGTTGAAGGTTTGAAATACAGTTTGTTGAGTGTAGCATAGCTAAACAATACAGGATACCGAATAGAGTTTCAGAAAGGAATTGTCAAAGTTATGACAAGCATGGAAAGTTAGCAGCTATCGGGACACAAACAAAAGGTAACACATTTCACCTTGACTCAACTCGGAATAAGTGTCTATATGCAAAGATAGATGATACCTAGTTATGGCATAAAAGGTTTTGTCATGTAAATTTCGAAAATCTGATCAAAATAAGTAAGAAGCACCGAGTAAGAGGTCTACCGAGTCTTGAGAAACTTGAGAATGCTATATGTCGAGGATGCTAGATGGGTAAGATGACAAGATCAAGCTTTACAAGTAAGTCCTACACTTCTAAGGGAATTTTAGATCTTGTACATACTGATCTTTGTGGTCCTATGAAAATTCAGAGTTATTATGGTGATAAGTACTTCATATTATTTGTGGATGATTACTCAAGAATGATGTTAGTAATGTTTTTAAAAGAAAAATCAGAACTTTTCAAATGTTTAAATGGTACAAGGCAAGAGTTGAAAATGAAATAGGAAGACAACTAAAATGTCTTAGATCTGATAGAGGAGGTGAGTTCACTTCTGATGAATTTAACTTATACTGCAATGATCATGGTATAAAGAGGCAAGTATTTGCACCCAGAATACCCCAGCAAAATGGGATAGCCGAGAGAAGAAACAGATCAATTGTGGATTATGCAAGAACCTTGATGATAGAAAAGAAGGTGCCTCAAACTTTTTGGAGAGAAGCAATCAACACTGCAATTTACACCCTAAACCGAGTACAACTGAAGAAAGGAACCTTGAAGACACCATATGAAATCTAGTATGACAAGAAACCTAATGTAAGTTATTTTAAAATCTTTGGAAGTAGATGTTATGTTCACAAAGATGACAAAAATGGTAAGTTTGATCAGAAAAGTGAAGAAGGAACATTTCTTGGTTATTCTTCTAGAAGGAAAGCATTTAAATGTCTGATCAAATCATTTAACAAAATAGTAGAAAGTGAAAATGTAAAAATTGATGAATTTGTAGAAAGAAATGATGAAGGAAATTCCAAGGAACCAGGAGATTATGATGAATTTGTCTATGTTCAACCAACAAGTCCTACCGAGAGAACTGCTGAAGGAAATGAAGAGAATATCCAGTTACCGAGTGATGAAGAAGATCATACAGAATCTACCGAGCCTATATTAGCCAAGTATGTTAGAAGGAATCATGCATCAAGTTAGATTATAGGAGATAAGAATGATCCAGTGATGACAAGGAACAAACTGAGACAGAACACATGTTTGATATCTAAATTTGAACCAAGGATAGTGAAAGAGGCATTTAATAGTGAAGATTGGATAAATGCTATGATAGAAGAGATTGATCAAATCAAGAAGAATGACACATGGACACTGGTCCCAAGACCGAAGGACAAAAATGTAATCGGTACAAAGTGGATTTTCAGAAACAAGTTGAATGAAAAAGGTGAGGTCATTCAAAATAAAGAAAGACTAATGTAAAAGGGTTATGTTCAAGAAGAGGGAATTGATTATGGTGAGACTTTTGCACCTATGGCAAGACTTGAAGGAGTAAGAACATTGTTGGCATATGCTACTTACAAGAATTTCAAAGTATATCAAATGGATGTCAATTCGGCATTTTTGAATGGTATATTAGAAGAAGAAGTTTTTATTGAACAACCTGAAGGATTTGTTGAAGGAGAGAATAAATATTAGGTATGTAAACTAAACAAAGCTTTGTATGGTCTGAAACAAGCACCTAGAGCATGGTATGAAAGATTGCACTCTTATTTAATCAAGATTGGTTTTATAAGGACAAGTGAAAACAACAATATGTACATGAAGAATGATGAAAATGGAATACTGATCTCAGCCATATTTGTTGATGATATTATCTTTTGTAAAAATAACTCTTTATGCAAGAACTTTGGAAATGAAATGAGCAAAGAATTTGAGATGTCATTAATCGGTGAGATAAAGTATTTTATAGGTCTACAAATACTGCAAATGAAAGATGAGATTTTCATTACTCAATCCAAGTACATAAAGGAAATCTTGAAGAAATTTGGAATGGAGGATTCAAAACCAGTAAGTACTCCTATGACTACCAACTATAAACTATCAAAGAATGATGAATCTGCATCTATTGATGAGACACTTTACCAATCTATGATTGGAAAGTTACAATATGTTGCTCACAACAAGCCAGATATAGCACATGTAGTAGGTATAGTTGCAAGATTCTCTGCAGATCCCAAGGAAACACACATGACAGCAATCAAGAGAATTTTTAGATACTTGAAAGGCACTGAGGATTATGGCTTAGTATATCAGAAAGGAAATGACTTTGATTTAAAAGTTTATACTGATGCTGACTGGGTAGGCAACATAGATGACAGGAAAAGCACAAGTGGTGGAGCTTTCTTTTTAGGAGAAAGACTAGTGAGTTGGCTTAGCAAGAAACAAGGATGTATTTCATAGTCAACAGCAGAAGCTGAATATATTGTTGTAGCACTGAATTGTACCAATATAGCATGGATCAAACAACTGTTGGAAGGCATAAATGAGAAAGTTACCGAGCCAGTAACTATATTCTGTGATAATACTAGTGCCATTAACATTTCAAAGAATCCTGTTATGCACTCTAAGACAAAGCACATCTCTATCAAATATCATTATCTTAGAGAAGAAGTTCAAGAGAAGAAAGTGGTGTTGGAGTATGTTAGTTCAAAGGAACAAAGAGTAGATATTTTCACCAAGCCACTACCAAGGGACACTTTTGAGTATCTCAGAAGCAAGTTAGGGGTCCTACCCCTATCTTCTACTCACTGACTGAGTTCGGTGAAAGCATCAATTCGATGTCTCTAAAGAATATCTTTTAGGAGTTGATGCTGATTTACACACTTTAGGAGGTTTTCTAAAGTTGTGCAGGAAACAATACAGGGAACATTAATGATAGACAATGCTCTGACCGAGACTGAGTTGATACCGAACAGCAAAGGAATTACTTCACACGAGAAGAAATTATGTATTAGTTTTCTTTTGGCATTGTTGTCAAAGGGGAAGAAGACTAATGTATGGGGGAGAAGACTGATGACAGGGGGAGAGCATTTCAAAATCTCACAGCAATCCGAATCTGAATCAATTAGGTCAAATCAATTGGTTTTGCAATCAATGCCAAAGGGGGAGATTGTTGGTATTATAACAAACAATAAGAGATTGTTGGCATTTCAATTAGGATATTGAGAAGGTTGTTGATAATTATGGATATAACTGATTAAGGACGTTTACTATCTTCACAAGATTATTTTGTCACTGATGTCAAGAAATTGATTTTCCAATTTAGTATGATGTTGCCATATATTAAGAAGTATGTTTTGAAGAGAATTAAGATGTCAGTAAAAGACATAGAAAGAATGTGATGAATAAGGGGAGGAATAAGTTATTCAATGGGCAACTATTACAGAGTTAGACAATGATGAGATCATGTTGTTTAGATTGTTTTGATATCCTACATAGGCTATTGTTTGTAAGGATAATGCTATACTCTGTTACCAAGCAAGGAACCTAGTCGGTAAACCCTAAGGTTATCGCTATCGGTTAATGAAGGTGGAATGTCTACCGAGTGAAGTTTAGTATTTACCGAGTTGCAACCGAGTAATAATAGAATGCATTGGATGAATATATGCATTATTTAATGAAGGAAGCTGATGAGCTGGTTATGATTAAATGATTGATACAATGTGTATGAAGTTTGCTAAGGATCTATGGCAATGGAATATCGATAGGAAGATCTACAGCTCAGATTGAACCGTAATACCCTACTACAAGTTCTAAGAAATGTATGCAAGTTCCAAGGCAAGGTAAAACATTTTCAGATCGAAGGATGCATTGAACCAGGTCAAGTTTGAAGATCTGATGGCTAAGATTGATCATGGGAAATGTGATCAAGGAGATTAAGCAGTTAGCAAATTATTTATAAATAAGCTACTGTTGATAAACAATGTATGTAGGCAAATGTAAGCACATGGATGCTACATAGTGATTACCGAGCACAGAGGCTTGAAGACCTGTTTGAATAACAGAGTAAGGAGCCCAACAGAGGGACAAGATAAGTCCTATGACTAGATTGTATTGAACAAATAAGAATCTACTTTAGCATTTTAGATGCAAAGTTGCAGACATACTCACTATTGTTGTTTATTTGTAAGTGATAGAAAATCTCTTAACTGAGTAGGCTTAACAGTCTTATTTGTAAATCCTCTAGCAAGGTGACATTCTGATTGAGTGTTTGAAACCCTTTAACAAAGTCACTTCTAACAAGGTGAAGATCCTAACAGATCTAAGGGAAATCCCTTAACCAGGTCACATCTAGCAATGTGTTTGTAATCTTTAATAGGATTTGCTTTTAACCAAGCATACTCTAGAAGAGTATATTTCTTAGTGGGTCCGAAATCCCACAATGGTTTTTCCCTATTTGGGTTTCCACGTTAAATCTGGTGTTGAATGTGTTGTGATGTTATCTATTTATGAGTTTGCATGTTTTACAGTTTTGGTTACATATATCTGTTAGAGCTACCGAGGTTGAATCTGTTGATTTCATGGAAGTTTAAGTTTGTATGATTCACCACCCCCTCTCATCTTGTTAGCTTGGCATCTGTACTTAACAATTAGTATCAGAACTATCGCAAAATATGTATTTTTTTAGAGCGAGGTGTGGCTTCCAAAGAGATGATGGATCTCTTGATGAGGTAAGTTGACCTTGACTCAAGAAGACCAAATGAGACCCTAAGATGATAATTCTTGATATGGGAATCACCTAGTGTTGTGTTGTAGTATGTTTGCAAAATTTGATGAGGACAAGCAAAGTAACCTTTTGACTCAAATTTGGAAAATATGTATGAGGACAATGCATGTGAAGGAAAATGATTGACTAGGTATGACCAAGATAGGTTGACTGAAGAATGAAGCCCTATAGGAAGCAACCTTACAAGATCTTTGAATCTGAAAACTTAAGTCCTTTTTCTCTTGACAAATCTTTTGCAATTTATTAGTTCTGAACACAGACATAGTTTAAGTAAACCCAGATGTGATTTTGATTTTTTTTTTCTATTCTGTCCAATTGTGAAGCTGTTGAATGTGACCAAATCTCAATGTTTTGACTTTTGGTGACAAGAAAACACAACAAACAATGAAGACACAATGTCTGAAGGTGTTTGTCTGATTTGAAATGAAAACATGCAAGCACAAATCCTAAGGTTGACCAGGACAATAGTTGTTGGATCTCACTTGGTTTCCCAACTATGCTTATTCAAAGTGGATACTTATATGCTTGACCCCACTGGCTCCACTCCATGACACTCAATTTTCTGGGGCAGCCAAGCACTAATACCCATGAAAACTCCCCATGGTGAACTTTGTATCTCTACTAAGAACCATAAGAATGTGAGATGACATCAGAGGTTTGACCTCCTAGACAAACAACTAGAAGGTTTTTGGCTTCTAACACAAAAAGGTGTCTAGTAAGGGCATCTATTCGGGTAAGGGCATCTATTCGAGTGGCTATAATCAGGAACATGTTACACTTTGTTAAATGGAAGGCCTCCCAACCTATAGAGGTTTCACTCTATAGGGTTTATGGGGAGTCATAACGTTGTTATAGCAGCATGTAACACCCGTTGCTTGCAACTTTCATCACAAACACTTTTATTTATAGTGGCTTGGAAGAGCTTGGATTTATCCTATTACCACTTGGGTCATTCCTTCTGACTTGGCCTTATGGGCTACTCAGGAGGCAAACCCTCTAAAAGGTAAAACAAAAAGATTGTATTTTATACTAGTTTGTTTTTCTGGATTCGATTGTGTGTATTTTTTTCCATCAACATTTTGAATCACACTATGTGATTCATCATCAGGAAGAAGTGTTTCTCAAGACACACTAATGAAGACAAAGAAAGCAATTTCAAAATCAAATCTTTGTCAAAGGCCCTGCGCCAAACTTGTTAGTAATTTTTCAATAATACCCCTCCTATAAGCACACAAGTTAGGTAAATTTTTAGAAATCCCAAATGACTTTGTGAAATAGGGGCCTTCGACAATACGTTTTTTTGACAAATCCAAAGATCTGATTTTCCACGAGTTCCTTTGGATCAAAATTAAATTCCTAAAGAGCAGACCACATGTATAATTTCAAGACATTTCCAGAAATGTAAGAAAATCCAAAACATTTGCTAATTTGCTCCCAAAATTAATTTTTATGAAAAAACATAAAAAATTCAAACTTTATCCAAAAAATCTGAATTTTGTGTTGGAAACTCCGGATACAATGCGCAACCTACGATAAAAAATTTGTGCAAAATTTCCAAGAAGGTTGTGAGATATGATTACAACATTGCAAAACCTTAATTTTTAAAGATTTGATTTTTCACAAATTATTTTACATTAAAATTAAACTTATAAAGAATAGGTCCCTTGTATAATTTTGAGAAATTTCCAAAAATGTAAGAAAATCCAGAAAATTTGCTAATTTGCCTCACAAATTATTTTTTATGAAAAAGCATAAAAAAATCATTAAAAATACAAATATGCTCAAAAAGATCTAAATTTTGGACTGACCACTCTTGATACTATTACCAACCTGAAAAAATAATTTCCTAAAAAAATTACAAGCCGTTTGTGAGATCTAATCAAATAATTGCAAAACCCTAATTTTTAAAGATCTAGCTTTTCACGAATTATTTTGCACCCAAATAAAAATAAAAAAATACACCCCCAATAAAATTGTGATGGCTTTCTATAAATGTAAGAAAATCTTTAAAAATTGCTAATTTTCTTACAAAAAGTTTTTTTTATGAAAAATAATAAAAAAATCATAAAAAATACAAATATGCTCAAAAAAATCTAAATTTTGGATTGAAAACTCTTGATACTGTCTTCAACCTATAAGAAAACAATTGATGCAAAAATTCCAAGCAATTTGTGAGATATGATCAAATCTCTTCAAAATCTTAATCTTGTGTCCAAGAACGTAGCTGCACAAGGTTATTATCCAAATTATTTTACAAAACATAAATATAGGGTTAGAAAAACATGAAAACAACATAGATATAATCAAAATACATGTCCCACCTGATGTGCCAAAATATATATGGTGAAAAGTGATGATGATAAAATATTGTAAAACCATAAAGATATAACCACAAACAATCTAGGTCCTACAATGAAATATTCACTAATATCAATAGAGATACCTAAGATAATGTAAATCAACAAAATAAAACAATATGACCATTCACATGTCAAGTAGGGTTTCAATCTCCATTGTCTCCTATCTCCATTGATCTTGTTTGATATGTTTGCTCTTAGATTTTATGTGTACACAAGACCTCAACAAAGAATGGATTGTGGTTGATAGCTTGATCTCAAGAAGGCTTGATTGATGTAATCATTAGGGTTGATAATAAAGGAAAGTATCCTCTTATATAGAAGACACTTTAGGGAATGGACGGATAAGATTAAAAGGTGAAGCGGATAAATGGTCGGCTAGGATTAAGGTGTTGGTAGAGGAAATAATTAAATGATAAAGGGGGTAGGTAAGAGAAGAATTAAGAGGTGAATGATGTGTGTCATTGAAGGAAAAAGCTAATGAATTAATTAAATAAATAAAGATTTATTTAATTAATAGAGGAAGTGGGATCAATTAAATAAATAAAATATTTATTTAATTTAGGAAAAGGATAATTTAAATAAATAAAAGTATTTATTTCAATGAGGAAAGGCTTAGAAGAGGATTAATGAATTAATTAAATAAATAAAAATATTTATTTAAATAGACAGGACAATTTTAGGTGTCTACAAAAACACATATTAATTTTATTTTTTAAATATATAAAATAGAATTTTAAACAAAAAAATAATTAAAATTAGGGTTGGGGGCCTAGCTTTATTAGCAAGAGCTTACAGTGGTAAAGCACGAGGTCACAAGGTCTAGTCTCCCCCAACCCACATGGTACTAATGGACATGTCATGCCAACATAAACAGTCATGTTAAAAAGTTTACCTGGTGCATTGCAGTTTATAGGGGGTTGCTATACCCGGTTCATGTAGTCTAAAAAAAAATTAGTTAAATCTTTTAGTTTTTTAAGAAAGGACCTGCAGGTGGCACTGCGACTTGCCACAATCAAGGCCACAATAGGGGGCAAGCTCTTTGCCGCCCTGCAAATGCAAGCTCCAACAAGTCCCTACGGTATAGGTACCTATTTAGTACCTACATGCCGCAAGAAATAAATGTTTTCCCTTAAAAATTAGATTGCCTATTAAACATATTTTGCAATTTTAATTGTTTAAAAAAACAAAATGATTTTAGTTAAAAAAACTACGAAAAATAAAATATAGAAAAATGAAAAAAAAATGATTTTATAAAATAAATTTGTACTTGTGTATCCATATGTAAATAATGGTAATTCAGGAGGGGATTTTTTCATAAATTTTGGTGCCCTGCCCAATTTGGACTAATGGACATGAATTTTTAGCTAATCTAGGGCTTCAAACATGATGACAAGGTCCATTTCGGCCCAAAATGCTTAGAAATTGCATATCACTCATGGGTCTTATCTCCACGTGAAAGCTTCAATGATTTGTACATGTGGCCTCCGTTGTCTAATTTGGACAAAACAAAAGATGATTCTAACATTCTCAAACATCCTAAATCCAAGGTGGACTCATATCTTACCAAACAAGGTCCAATTTAGATCTGCAACAAAAAGACCACTAAATAGAAAACCCCAATTCACACCAAAATTCTCTCAAATCATAAATCAATGGCACTCTAAAATATCTAATACCATTTAAGAATTCGCTATGAAGGTAGCTATTGAAGACCTAGAGGCCTAATGGAAAGTACATTAACAAGAAAGAACAAATGCGACAATAATAAACTACATTCTCATCAATGATGCAATACAAATGGTTCCAAATGGAATAAATTGAATCGAATGTAATAATTTTACAAAGAAGATCCCTTGGTTATATAACCTACGTGAGAACATAGGAATGAATAAGATTATGAGAAATGTTTTTGATTAAGTGAAAATGGGTTTTGAAGGGACCCAAACCTTTTACAAAACAACCAAGGGACTAGACCATTTTGCCAAGAGGAGAGATCCACAACCCAAAAAATTAGAGACTTCCTCTAAAGACAACATGCAGCTCAACCAAAGACAGGGCCAGGAAATCCGACCCAACAAACCACCAACAAGGGCCCTGAAAATTTACAATTGGCCTTGTGGGAATGAAGAGTCATATCAAAAGAAGGCTTGGATTTCTTTGAATGCTTCCCCTTAATGGTTATCCACCCTTCTTCAACTTTAGCAGCTGCAACTGACCAGTCTGAAGGGTCCAAAACTGATCTTACCAGATTGGGAAAAAGAGCATCATAATATGGAGCAGCAACCATCGCAGATAAGGGACTGCAACCAGTAGATGGGTTAAAAGTTGTGTCAACACATAGTGAAGTAGCCAACAGGGTAAGAGACAACAATCCATTTTCAGTAGAAGGGACAACAACATCCTGTATCACAACATCTGTAATCTCATAAACATCTTTAGTGGCAGCCAAAGAATCTTTCATCGTCAATAAAAAATTTGAGCCAGCTAAAGTAGAAACCCCAACAGCCAATGGCTCTTTAGAAGATTCCAACAGTTTCCTAACCGTATCATGCCAGTGTGAAGCCCCTGACCACCATGAGGCCACAATTTTTTTCTTCTCAAGCCCATAATTCCCAACTGCATGGCCCATTTTGAATCATCTACGACATCTGAAAGGAATACCTTTGTAATCCAAAGTTTTGACCCAGCTTCAAAAAGAGGAATTAATGGCGATTCCAACTGGAAGGCCCTTAGAAACATCTAGCTCAACCAAAATACGAGCAAAAGTAGTATGATAAAGCCCATAGGAGTCATTATCCACCATAATGAAGCTCCCAATGGCATCACTGATTTCCTCGAAGAGATAATTAGCCCAAAAGTGGAGAGGAAGGTTAGGAAGCCTGACCTAGACCGAGATTTTGTTGAAATTATTTGAAAGGGGGTTAAAATCAAAGTGCCAAGGTTTGGCCAAGAGCGGCCTATTATCTTTCTCATAGAAAAATATTTCACAAAGGTTTTTTATTCTATCCTCAACATTCTCAAATTTAGAAAAAAAAAAAACCTTTAGCCATAGGGTATATGTGAATTGTACCATAAATGAGGGGATCCCAGTGTTGGGAAATCCATTTATGCAACTTTGGGAGGCTAGGCTAAATACCCTCGAATCTGCAAATAGCACTGTACTCCATGAAATCCTTCACATTATTCTCTATTTCTTGTTCAGATTCCTTATTCACATTAACATAGATGGCGCATGAGACAGGGATAAACCCTCTTCCATCCCCTTTGCGTGAAGATGAAGGGGGGACCCTGTCAAGAATTTGAGCAGAGTCTGGGTGGGGGCTTCCAGTGGCCACTGATGCCCAGGAGGGACCACCAACAATATCTCCATCTATGTCTATCGAGATATCAACAACAACAGGGGAGTGTCTAGCTCCATCTGTGTCGATCGGGAGATCATCAGCCGCAGGGGAGCATCTAGGGGAGCAAGCGGGAGACTACGGAAGGTTCAAAATATCCATCATGTGCGAGAGCTAAGGGCTAAGAAACAACTATGTTAAATGTTATAAGATTATGAGAAGTGTTATGATCTTATGATATGAGACAAAAGAGATAATCCATAAGCCCACCTATAGTTAAAAAGTGATAGTGTAAAAAAACCACTAAAGGTGGATCACCCACCTAAGGTTGAAAAGTGCAAACATGAAAGGTGGATATGATAATGTGAAAAAGGAATTAAAGGTGGAGACACTACATAAAGTGGAAATGATAACATGATAATATGACCTAAAGTGTATATTCTCCAACAAATTCCTATGTGGTCCCTAGGTAAGCTTAACTAACGTGTAAGGACTTATGTGGATAATTACCAAGGTAAAATACCTTACACCAATAGGGTTCTTGGTTAATCGTCATTACTCTAATCTAGATTTCTCAAGTTAAGACCTCTTTTCCTATATTCTTCTACAATATCTAATCAGATCTTCATGACCTCCATAATTTCTAACATTTTTGCATCATTTTGGTAATGTTTTTATACGCAGGATACTCCTTAGTGGCATATTTTCATTAGATATAATGGAATTAACTCAAGTTGATGATCTAGATACAAAGTGATAGTTGCCTCACAATTGACGTTCTATTGGAAAATACTTGCAAGATGCCTCAGGCTAGTGATTTGCTTACCCTAGGATCTTTTAAAAAAAATTGTCTCTAGATTAAATTTGAAAACTCATATTGATACTACTTAATGATATCATAGATGGAGGGTCTCAAGACCATATTATCCAACTATTTAACCTAGATTTAACTAAACAACAAAAAAAAAAAAGAGGAGAATAGATGGTTCTTATTGACTCTAGCAACAAAAATATTATTGAGCACTTATTAGCCTATTCCATGATGATTACAAATTATCTTATGGGTTGTCATAAGTTGATTGCAACACACATGAAGATATGAAGCTCTTAGTAATGCACAATTCCTAACACCAACTCACTTACTTTGGAACTAGATAACCTCTAAATTCCTTTCTCATTAATTACCATATTGAAATAATTTCCTATGAATGTGAGAAAAGTTTATATATTTTCTTCAAGCTTTAGTAATGATCTACATCAGCTAGAAGATGACCTAACATGTAATCCGAAATGAAATATGTAGGTCAGCTTAATCTAAATAGTGAGGCTTCAAGAATTAATGAACTAAGTTGTAGTCTCATTAAAAGTTTTCTGTTGTCCCAATTTTTTCTGAGATGTGTCACGCTATATTTTTCATGGTAAAAAAATGCTTAGCATGCCTCTCCTAGTTGATTTTCTACTATTTGTTTTGTATTACATTCTTCTACTATTTATATCATTTTGAAAGTTGTTTCAACTATCATGAAATCTATTGAAGAGTAGGCAATGGGAGAGGCAAGTGTGGGAGGAGGCATGAGCTTGAATTTGGCAAAGATGGGAACTTTATGTAGGCCAACCGAAGGTGTCACAGGAGTGTCCGAGGATGTCGTGGATGGTTCAGGGGAATCTATTCCCCCCATGCTTTCGAGCTTCTCTGGCACTCCTTCCAAGGTGGCACCCATGGTTGGATGGAAGGTGGGTCCTTCTGTTACAGGTGGGGGCCCTCATCTAGAAAATATTAAGTGGACCAATCTTTTTAGCTCTAGGCTTAAGGGGAAGTCTACTTCTTTGGTGGCTCACTCGGTGGATCCTTCCTCGGTTCGGTGTTCTATTTTGATCCTGGATGACCTAGTGGATAAGGAAATTGCCTCAATAGGCTTCTCTTTGGTTGGGAAGTTCGTTGGTCCTAGACCCAATATTGACTTAGTCTGATCTTGTGCAGCCAATAAATGAAAGAAAAAGAGGTGTATTGACATCGTGGCTATGGCCAAGGGTTATTTTGCCTTTACCTTCACCTATGAAGAGGAAACTTGGTGGGTGTATTGGAAGGAGGACTTTGGATGTTGGGTAAGACTTCCATCGCTCTCAAAAGGTGGGAGCCTAGTTTTTCCCCTCTAGCCTGAGTTTGTGATGTGGCTCTAGTCTAGGTTAGGCTCCCGAACTTGCCCCTAGAATTTTGGGATAGGAAGTCTTTAGAGGGATTGCAGACTACTTCGAAGAACTTTTATTTGTGGATCCTATGACTATGGCTTGGAAGTGGCTTGTTTATGCTTGGATGTGTGTCAACATTCTGCAATCTATGAATCTACGTGGGGAGGTTGTGCTTAATTCAAGGTTGGGTGACTGGCGTCAGACCTTGGATTTTGAACTCATTCCCTTTTCCTATTTTCATTGCAAGAAGGTGGTTCACTAGGCAAGGGCTTGCCCAATGAAACCTACGCAAGCTAAGAATATTTGGAGGAGTCAACAGATAAAGTCATATATATGGAAGAGCCCAAGGCGGGTCCTCTAGGATATAAAGTAGTGCCCAAGATGATGGAAATCCCTAAAGATGAGGGTAGTGGTGTGAAAGGGAATACTGATCAGGATCTTCAAGGCAATCCATAGAATTTGGATAATCATAAAATGGACGTTATCAAGGTGAGTGGGAATGGGGGAACACACAGGATGGTGTCTTGTGCTCTTGTGGCTAGTGATGGATCTGATATTGGGCTAACGATTAATCTATCGGGAGTCCCTTAGGTGCCAACTGAGCATGGTGTTTTTGTGTATACTTCTAATGAGGATTATTGTCACCTACATGATGGAGGTGTGGATAGAAATGGTGGATTGAATGGGGAGGAGTTGTGTGAAGGGGAATTGGAGTCCCCTTTCACAATGGTTAAGCTCAAGAGTAGAAGAAAAAACAACCCCCAAACTCCAGGTATCAACACTAGAAGCAGACTTAAGGTGGATTGTGGCACAACTTCTAGAGGTGTAGGTAGACCTTTCCTTACCCAGTCTAGAGGGAGGATAAATCAAGTGGAAGTCCCTGATGGCCTTCAAAGATCTTTGTTGGAGATGGATATCTCTCATTCACCCCCTCCATCTAAATGAAGGTTATCTCTTAGAACATTCGGGGGATGAATCATCCCCATAAATAGGTCCTTTATCTAATTTAATTAGGGAACATGGACCAGATATTTGTCTTATTCAAGAAACAAAAATGCCCCAAAGTAAGGTTTCTGATCTCAAACCCATCGTGTATAAAGATGTGAGAATGCATTGCTTTGATTCAAATTGTGCTTTAGGAGGCTTGGTTACCTTCTATAATCCTTGTTTGGCTAAAGATAAGATCCTTTTCTCTTAGGCTAATCATATCACTACGGAATTTATGCACTTAAAGGATGGATCCTCTTGGGTTATTTTGAATGTTTATGACCCAATCACAAAGTGGCTAGAAGAAATTAATGGGAGAAAATTTTTTATTTTAAATTTATATTTGCTATCAATAGGTGAGGTTTTTATGGGAGACTTAAATAAGAGTTAATATTTGTATAGCTCTGACAAAAAGTGAGGTGCCCCTATCACTTTAGATAGGAATTAAGATCTATTGGATTTTATTAATCTGCATGGTTTGTTCGATCTAGATTTGCATGGTGCTACTTTTACTTGGTCAAACAGAAGGTTGGGGGAGGACCTCATCCGGGTCAGGTTGGACAGGGCTCTTATTTCACCTGTCTAGCTTAATGATTTTATTTGTAAAGTTTCATCTATGTCTGGATTGGGTCTAATCACTTCCCCATTTCGTTGGTGATGAACAAAACTTGCAGAAAAAAAAGAACTTCCCTTTTAGGTTTGAAAAAATGTGAACTCTTCATCTAGACCTCAAGAATAAAATCAGGGATTGGTGGGCTACTGACATCTAGGGCACTGCTATGTTGAGGATAGCTAAGAAACTTGGGGCAGTTAAAAAAAATGTGTAGAAATGGAACAAGACTTCCTTTAGCAACATCTTCATAAATAAAGTGGCTCTTAAGCTGGAGCTAGATAATATATAGATGCAAATTCATTCTCAAGGTGTGCTCTCAAATTTGGTGGATTAGGAAATTGTCATCTTGTCTAAACTGCATGATATCATTTCCAAAGAAGAAGAGTTTTGGAAGAATAGATCCAAATCTATATGGCTTAAAAGTGTGGATAGAAATACAAAAAAAATTAATACGTCTACTCTGAAACACAGAGCCTCCAATCAGATTCACTCAATCAATTATAATGGGGGGATGCTTCATAAGGATGAGGAGATTATGCAAGGGGCTATGAATTTTTTCTCCAATCTTCTAGCTCAAGATCAAAATCTTGCTTCAGTTGATCAGTGGGAGCTCTTGTCGGAAATCTCTTACCTTGTTTTCCCAGAGATGAAAAAGTCTCTTTCTCGGATTCCCTTGGATAAAGAAGTTCAAGAGGATTTTTTTTCTTTTGAAGGCAACAAAGCTCCTGGTCCGAACAGTTTCCTATGTTCTATTTTAAGGAATATTGGGATATGTGGCGAAGGATGTGGTGGCTACTACTAAAGACTTTTCTGGATCCAGATCCTTGTTGAAGGAATTAAATGCCACATTTATTATTCTTATACCTAAGAAGACCAAGGCTGATTCTTTTATAGATTTTAGACCTATTAGTCTTTGTAATTATATTTACAAGATTTTCACGAAAATCATTGTGTTGTGTCTCAAGCCCCTTCTTCCCTCCCTTATTTCTGGTCAACATAATGGTTTTGTTTTGGGGAGGTAGATTCTAGACTCGATTATGATTGTGCATGAAAATATTCATTCTCTCTCGATGAATAAGAAGGTAGGGTTCTTTATCAAGTTGGACCTTCTCAAGGCTTATGATAGAGTAAGTTGGAGTTTCTTGTTGGAAGTTTTGTCAACTTTCAATTTTGATGAGCCCTTCACTAAGATTATCTCGCAGCTACTTTCTCAGTTATTCTTAATGGCTCACCTACTAGCAACTTTTCCTCTTCTTGAGGTTTAAGGAAAGGTGATCCCCTCTCACCCTTTTTATTAATTATTATATATGGTAGAGGCTTTATGAAGACACATCCAGAAATAGGCTAGATGTGGGTTTTTGAAAACCTTGGGCCCCTCTTCCAATGTTCAGATAGACTTGTTCTCATCAACAATTTGTTGATGATACTATCCTCATGGGGGAGAGTTCCATTTCTGAAGCTAAAACCATCAAGAGAACTCTACAATTATATGAGAATACTTCTGGGCACATTGTTAGCCTCCAGAAGAGTTCTATTTTCTTCCTTAACACCTCTAAAAGGAGACAACAAAGAATTGCCCAAATCCTGCAATGTAAAATTGTTTTTTTTCCATCGACATATCTTGGCTTGCGACTTTGTAGTTCAAAAGTTCCCATTGAGTTTTAGAATAAACTTATTGACAGATTTCAAACCAAGCTTGTTGGATGGAAGGGAGCTCTGTTATCCTAGGTAAGGAAGGTTCAACAAATCAAGGCTTCCCTTCAAAATATTCTTGTTTATGCCCTTAGCTTCTTTAGATTCCCTAAAATATTCCTAGATAAGATTGAGAATATTCAAAGGAATTTCCTATGGTCGGGGATAGAAGTCAAGAAGAGGTTGCACTTGGTTTCATGGGACCAAGTTTGCTTATCCAAGAACATGGGAGGAATAGCTATTTGAAAGATGAAGGAGTTCAATTCAGCCCTTTTGATGAAACAACTTTGGAGGATCTAGAAAGAAAATAATGATTGGACTTGAATCATACATAGAAAATATCTTAATGGGTATTCACATATTTGAGATATGTTGGTGGATGAGAGACCTATGGATTCTTCTCTATCCTTTGGAATTTCATTTCAGGTACCAAGTCTTTCCTATCTCAAGGTCTTTTCTGGTCATTGGGAAATGGAAGGAAAATCCTATTTTGGGATGATTGGTGGTATGGTGATGTTCCATTGGTTAATGATCCTATGTTTGGTCTCTTCCGGGAGGCCTGTATTAGGCAGTTTGGAAAATGGGTGGTAGATTATATTTACAATCACAAGTGGGTTGACCTAACTTTGGTTTATCCTTCTCTGTAGACTCTTCAGAATTGTTTTCAAACTTTGTGCACATTGCTTTATCTAGGTCGAAGGATCTCTTATCCTGGTCTCAATCTATGGATGGTAACTTCTCTGTTTCTTTGGCGTTTAGGTTGCAAACTAAAGTCCTCTTTCCCAAGACTTTTTGGGGGCTAGTTTGGAATCACAGGATCATCCCAAAAAGTAATATCTGATTTTGGTTGATCATCCAGAACAAAGTCCTAACTATTATATCTATTTAAAAGAGGAATAGTCATTCCCAACCATTTTTATTTGTGCTTAAATGATGTTGAGGATGCCTTCCACATTTTGTTCAGTTGTGCCTTTGCTTTGGAGGTTTCGACCTACTTTTGGAATTCTGGTCTTTGACTTGGGTCTTCCCCAAATCTTTTGTGGAATGCTAGACTGAATGGGTTTCACCCTCTTCTAACCAGGCTCTTTCTTGCATTTGGAACCTCCTAATGCCTCATATTGTGTGGGGCCTATGGAAAGAATGGAATCATCAGATCTTCAAGGACCAAGCCTGTTGTGCTAATGTTGTTGCCAATAAAATTCATCTGGCTATTACAAAAAAATTTCAAGCTATCTATGATGAGGCTAAAGTTGATGGTTCCCTCTCTCCCTTGATTGATGATCTGGGAATTTCTCATAGATGGAAACTTAATTGGGATATCTCCAAGCCTTTGTTCAATGTGAAATGTCCCAGAGATGGGATCAAGTGGTGTCCTCCTCCCTTAGGATGGGTTAAAATCAATACGGATAGGGTGGTGAAGGGAAATCCCAGACCTACCAGATATGGGGTAGTGGTGCGTGATCTAAATGTCAAGCTGGTCTCAATGGTAGCCCTCCCAAGCTTGGTACCTAGATAAACCACTTTGTCGAGGCTTTCGTAGCCTATGCCAGGATCAATTTGGATAAAGAGAAAGGATTGAGGAGGGGTTGGTTAGAATGTGACTCCCTTAACATTATCAATTGCTTAAAGGGGTCCTCCCCCTAGTTGGATGATTGAACATATTATTGAACTAAAATTATTCTTAAACTAAAATTATTTTTAATTGAACTTTTTATTCTTGGTAATACTAGAAATTTAAAGTAAGCTAAATTATTATTTACTAAATCACTTACAATATTCTGAGTCATATGTTCACTAAATTTTAAATATTTTATCTCTAGTGGACCCTTACTTCTTCGTTTTTCTTTTTTCAGTATATATGTTCTATAATATCCTCTAGTCTTATCAAGATTTTTAATCAACTTTATACTATTTCTTATCGGTTTCTTATACATTTCATGTTTTGGGGGAATCTCTTAATGTTATTATAGAATTTTCTTCCTTGCTATGGATCTTAAGTGTTGTATCTCTATATGGAAATCTATGATGCAACTAATTATTTTTTGTTAATCATTTGTTTACTTTGTTTATTAGATTATGGTTAAATTTTTACTGTAATTTTAACTATGCATTGATATACAAACATTGTTCTCATGTATGTATTTTAGGGTTTGGTACACTCACTACAATTTTTTTGTACTGATTTAGCATATAAAGGAAAGACAAAAATGCATAATGATAAAACCTAAACTAAGTAAAATGACTAGAAAAATATGAAAGTCGTTATTTCATATGTTCATCTCGATCTTTCATAAAGGCATTTTAGAATCATTTACATTCTTTGATTATCCGTACCATAGTTTCTCTACATCAAAGGAAGAAAGTAAAACCTACTTTGATCATTATAGTTGTAGGTCTTCATCAGTTGTTTCTTGCAAAACAAACAAAGGACAATTGAACTTTATAGATGTGATACAATAATTACTTATTCAAAAAATTTCTAGTTCATAGCTAGTAAGTATGAATTGATTTTTTAATTTTCTCACCATCATATCCCACATTGTGATTATCACTTTTTGTTTCCTATTATTATCTAACTAAACTTCTCTCTACCAAATAGAAATATAACCTTTCAAATTTATTCTAAATAATATGAACCATTTTCAGATATTCAATTTAATCATACTTACAATATTTCTTCCATATCATTTATCCAATCAATCAGTTCTTTAGGATTCAAATTATCAAATGACATGAAAGTTCAATTATGGGTCACTTACCAATGTTGGAGATGTTCAATTTATTTTTTCAATTTATAAGGGTGTCCATACCAATAATCGTATGGAGGTTGTTGCCATTTTGCATGTGGAGGAGCATAGTTGTGTTCTTGGCTAGAATTAGATTATTTGTGAATCAAATTCTTAAGTGGTGGTGACTTTGTTGAATGAGTGTTAGTTAGACGAGGTTAGATAGCATTTAGCTATGTGATTAGGCAGATTCTTTAGCTATGCAACTCTTTAGAATCTATTACTTTTTGTTACATTCCTAGAGAGTGGAATGGAATTACAGGTTGTTTGGCCAAATGGGCTTTTGATCATAGGCAGGGCTACAATATAGAGGATAAGGGGAAATTATAACCAGATATATCTCAATTGTTGGATAACTTAGTGGGTATTGATAGACTTGTGTGATTTTTCTCTTTTGGACATGTGGCCCTTCTTATTTTGTATCACTTTCTTTGATTGAATAAATTTTTACTCCTCTTTTAGTTAAATATACAAATGGATCGAATTGGAATCAATTGAATGGAATGGGATGGTTTTACAATAGAGACTCCTTGGTTATATAGTCAAGGTGAGAACATAGGAAAGCATAATATTATGAAAAGTGTCGTAAATCTTAGGATATGAGACAAAAGAGATAACCCATCATCCCACCTAAAGTGGAAAAGTGATAGTGTGATAACACCACTAAATTTTTTAATATATGTTTTTTATTGATTTTTAATTAAACTTTAAACTTAATAAAAAGATATATTAAAAAGTTTTCAAAAAATATATAAAAAATAATTTTAAACAAAAAATAAATTAGAATTAGGGCTAGGGGCCTAGCTCGATTAGTGGGAGCTTCTAGTGGTAAAAGACGAGGTAACGAAGCCTAGTCCCCCTAGCCCATGTGATGGCAAGGTCCATCTTGGCCGAAAATGCCTAGAAATTGCAAATGACTCTTGGGTCTTATCTCCACATGAAGCATTAACGAGTTATAGATTTGGCCTCCATTGTCCTATTTCGACAAAACAAAAGGTTATACTAAAATTCTCAAACCTACAAAATCCAGGGTGACCTCATATCTAACCCAACAAGCTCCAATTCAGATCTGCAATAAAAAGATCACTAAATGGAAAACCCCAATTGGCACCAAAATTCTCTCAAATGGCAAATCAATGGCACTCAAAAATATTTAATACCATGTAATAATTGGCTATGAAGGTACTTTTTGAAGACCTAGAGGCCTAACGGAAAGTACATTAACAAGAGAGAATAACTATGACAAAAAAAAACTATATTCTCATGAATGATGTAATACAAATAGATCTAAATGGAATCAATTGAATCGAATGGAATGATTTTTGTTAGAGATTCCTTACTTATATAGTCAAGGTGAGAACATAGGAATGCATAATATTATGATAAGTGTCATTATCTTATCATACGAGACAAAAGAGATAATCCATCATTCCACCTAAAGTAAAAAAGTGATAGTCTGACAAAATCATTAAAGGTGGATGACCCAACTAATGTTCAAAAGTACGAACATGAAAGGTGGATATGGTAATATGATAAAGGTACTAAAGGTGGAGACACCATATAAAGTGAAAATGGTAACATGGTAATGCCACCTAAAGTGGAGATGCTCCAACAAATTCCTATGTGGTCCTTAAGTAAGCTTAAGTGATGTGTAATTAGGACTTAGGTGGATAATTACCAAGGTAAAGTACCTTAGTTATACCAATTGGGTTCTTGGTTGTTCATCATTACTCTAATCTAGATGTCTCAGGTTTAAACCTCTCTTCCTATCTTCTTCTACAATATCTAATTATATATGCATGATCTTCATAATTTCTAGCATTTCTTCCATCATTCTAGTAATATTTTTATACTCAGGATACTCCTTAGTGGCATATTTTCTTTTGATATAGCAAAACTAGCTCAGGTTGATGATCTAGATACAAAGTGGCAACTACCTCACAATTTATGTTCAATTGGAAAATACTTGCAAGTTGCCTCAACATAGTCATTTGTTTACCCTAGTATCTTTAAAAATTATAGTCAATCTAGATTAAAATTTGAGAATTCATTTTGATACTACTTGATGCAATCATAGATGGAGGGTCTAGGGACCATATTATCCAACTATGTAGCCTAGATTTAACACAATAGAAAATATTATGAGGAGAATAGATTATTCTTATTGATTATAGAAATAAAAATATTATTGAGCACTTATTAGCCTATTACATGATGATTACATATTAGCTTAGGGGTTGTCATAAGCTGATTGCAATTTACATGAAGATTTGAAGCTCTTACTAAGAAGCAATTCCTAACACCAACTCACTTACTTTGTAACAAGATAACTTTTAAATTCTTTTCTGACTAATTCCCATATGGAAATAATTTCCTATGAATGTGAGAAATGTTTATATATTTTCTTCAAGCCTTAGTAATGATCTACATTACTACAAGATGACCTAACACCTAATTCCAAACAAAACATGTAGGTTGGCTTAATCTGAATAACGAGGCTTCTAGTATTGATGAATAAATTTGTAGTCTCATTTGAAGTTTTCTCTTGTCTCAATTTATTTTGGGATGTGTCATGCTAGATTCCGTATGGTACAAAAATGCTTTGCATGCTTCTCCTAGTTAGTTTTCTACTATTTGTTATGTATTGCATTCTTCTCTATTTATATCTTTTCAAAATTTTATTCAACTATCATGAAATCTAAATGTATAATGTATGAGAGATTTTTTATGTTTTCTCTTGCACAAGCCTTAGTGGTATATTGTTGTTCACTATAGTATGATCTTTTGAGATGCTCCTACATCACCTAGACACCTCAATTTGTCCTCATTCCAAGTTCAAAAAGTACTACACGAGGAGTGTTGCAACCTATCATAATGTGAGTGAGGATTACAATGCAACCTCTCTCTTATGCTCTCTTGCATGCGACAATTTATTTTATATGTAACCCACTTTATGTCAAACTTATACACACTACAAGATTCTCCTATAGGGCCAAGTCATGCCACCTTAATGCGGGATGCCTAAATCTACATGAGAATAAATTTTATACTTAAAGATGAATCATATTAAGCCTCAAATTGGGCCAACAACTCTACACAAGAAGGAAAAACACATCAGAAAGTAAAATACAAAGTGTATAAAAAATAAATGAAAATGAATATTTTGAATGAAAGCTTGACACATGTTGCCCAATAGCATTAAGCACTCTTGAATGTTGTTATGCTAGAAGAGGAATGCAATAAAATTCTCATATTATTCTTTAATCAAACCTTTTATTAATTTAATGATTTTATTAGGATTGTAGACATGCCAATTAGAATGTAAATGCCTATATTTGTTTGTATTAATGTAGATGTTGATACTATGCTATTGAATATAATTTTAAATTATTAGATGATATGTATTTGACCTCTCCCTTAATCTTTGATGATTATTAAATGATCTAAGCTTCTTGTCTTTTTTATACAATATCATAGATTTCTAAGTTTAAATATATAATACATAATACAATGAATAATAGCTAGTTTGGATTTATTTGACATGAGCCTAACATTAAATTTAAATTTTATAAATCAAGGGTTAAATGTACTGCTTTAACCTTGAATCAAGTTTAAATCATCAGTAAAAATTTGACTCAAACAAAAAAAAAAAGGTTTAAAATGTTAAAATGGATTTCAATCCTTAAATAGGTCAAATGTAGTTCTGAAAAAACTAAATTAAAATATTAACTATCACATAAAAATAAACCTCGTACATAGTAAATAATTTTATTTGGAATAATTAAAAAACATAAATTTCTCACTTTTCACTATTAGAATAAGTTACGTTCTATTTAGAACAACCCTTCATATTCAAGGTTCTCTCATACGTTTTTCTTCTAATATCGGAATGCATCATGACAGCACTTGGGAGAATAAAATGGCTTCTAGAAGGGAAGGCAGAGTGAGAGTGTTGACGAATATCAATGTAGAACTATCTTACTTTGACAGTAAAAATATTAGTCATTCAAGATTTTGATGCTTCATCACAGTACCAATTTCTGCCCTTTAATTAAATGAATGGTATACTGTCCTCCTTACAAAGGTTATTTTAGATATTTAAGAAACAAAATTAATTTAACAATTTATGTGGTTGCACAATGATACCATTCGAATCTTAAATAATTAAAATAATAAACTTTTCAAATATGAAAAGTATGATTTGATTATGTTTTAATAATTTAAATTAATACTTACTAAATCATCTAAGAATTTTATTTATTTGTTGATAAAATCTATTAGATATTTTTTCTTCCTTGTTTTTTCTTATTATGTTCTATGACGTTATCTATTGTTCTACGACGTTTAATCAAATTTATTATTTCCCTCATCACTATTATTTGTGTCATGCATTAGAGAATTTTTCAGGTTTGCTTCATAATGTCCTAATTGTGTTCATTTTTATTGAAATGTATATCATACGCCTTAAATATTGTTCCTCTATATAACTCTTTTATAAGAATAGTAATACTTTATGTTAACTAATCATTTCTATGCTTTGTTTACTATTTTAGAGCTAACTCCCCATTGTCGTTTCCTTTGTGGATTAGGACACAAACAATATACTAATGCAAGTATCCTCAAGATTCAATACTATCATGAAATTTACATCATACATTTCCAAAATTTGTTTTGATTAGGTAAAGTGGGAACGACCCAAACCTATTACAAAACAACCATCAAAGAAAGATAGATGGATCTTATGGGCAATGAGATTGGGAAAACCAAACAAAATAAACAAATATTTTGACTAAAGCTAAGTTCAAGGGTATACAAGGGTCTCAACTCTAAACTAATAACTTCTCTTTCATGACACAAGAGAGACAGAGAGAAGAGGCAGAATGACATTTCCTCCTTCTTCCAACTATAGTTCAAGTAGTATTGTCATCTAGAATCCTAGAATGAAGGGAAATAATAGAAGGCAACTCACCAAGAGAAACATCAAACGAAGGGGAATTATAGGAAGATTGGAGCTGAACCCAAAAAGAAATAGGAAGAGAATACATAGTATGAGGAACACCAATAGAGACTTTACAAAATTATGTTTGACATTTTTAACAAAATATTAAGAGCCATGAACAACACATTCTTATTCCTAATCCCAAAGAAGAAGATGGTACATACTATGGGAGACTTAGACCAATTGCGCTATGCAATACTACATACAAGATAATATCTAAAGTAATTGCTAACCACCTTAAAGATGTCCTTAAATCACTCATATCAGAAGAATAAAGTATTTCAATAGTGGAAGGGATTATAATAGCCCATGAAGTATTTCATTCAGTGCGAAAATCAAAGCAGGGAGGGATGATCATAAAATTGGACATTATGAAGGCATATGATTCAGTGGATAGGTTGTTCTTGAAGGAAATTCTAGATAAATTTGGATTTATGAAGGAATGGATTCAATGGTTGGATGGGTGTATATCAACCCCAACGTTCTTAATACTGATGAGTGGTAGAGATCATGGCTCCTTTAGCTCAAAAGGAGGCATTAGGCAAGGTGACCCAATTTTCCCCTTTCTATTCATAATTATGATTGATGCTTTGGGAAGAGGTATAAAAAAGTTAAGGGGGGAAGGAAAATGGAATGGAATTAAGGTAGCAGCAAGAGTGGCCCCGGTGACTCATCAACAATTTGCGGATGATACTATGTTGTTTGGTCAATCAAATAGACATGAAGCTAGAACAATTAAATTACTACTTAGCAGATACTGTGAAGCTTCGGGACAATAAATTAATTGGATCAAGTTGGAGGTTTTCTTCCTTAACAACCAACCAAGCCTTCAAAGGGACTTGGCTAAGATCCTAAGGCTCAAAGTGGCTAACATCCCAAGGAAGTTCTTGGGAATGCCACCCTTTCAAGGGATGAATAAAAAGGAGTACTAGTTGAATTTAATCTCAAGATATGCAGATAAGATGAGTGCATGAAAAGGAAAATGGACTTCTTCAACAGGAAGATTGCTTATGATAAAATCAGTTCTTTCAGATCTTCTTGTATATTTCATGTTATTCTTAAAAATCCCAAATAGAATAAATGCAAAAGTGAACAGAATCATGAAAATATTTTTTTCAGAATGGAACAAGTGACCAAAGTAAATTACCACTTATAGCATGGGATAAATTATGCAAGCCAAAAAATGCAGGTGGGGCAGGTCTAAGAAACTTAATGATAATGAACTTGGCTATGGGAGAAAAAATAGTATGGAACCTATACACAAACAATGATTAGAAATGGGTTATTATATTAAGAAGGAAGTATCTGAACTCTAGAAATCCAATCAATATCATGAAAGTGAGGGATCCCCCTAGAGGCTCGGTAGTATGGAATTACATCTTGGAAAGTAGAGATATAATAACAAGACACATTACTTGGGAAATAGGTAATGGAGAGTAGGCTCTCTTTTGGATAGATTCATGGAATAACAACAAAAGGTTAGCTGAATTTCAAAATTTGAATGACTTAAGAAGAGAGACTTTAGTGAAATGGGGATCCAAAGTCAAATATTATTGGGAAGTATCAATAGAAAATGAGAAAAAAAATTGGTAATTAAAATATTTAGATGAACTACAATCTCTAGAAGTTCAAAAAAAAAACCCTTAAGGCTTTACTAAATGAAAGGTAGATTATACTAATAGATGAACCAGATAGAGTAATATGGTGTGGATCAAAATTCAGAACTTATAAGGTTGGCCTGGGATATAAAATTAAAGAAATATCACTAACTAAGTAGGACTAGCAATGCAAATTATTATGGAGAAAATATTGCTTGCCCAAAGTAGGGGCCTTTGCATGGCTAACAATCCAAGGAAAGGTGTTGACTCAAGACCACCTAAGTAGAATGGGATATCAAGGAGCAAGCAGATGTGTCTTGTGTAAGGCAAGTGAAGAATCAATAGATCATTTATTACTAGACTGCCATTACTCAAGTAAATATTGGAATGCTCTCATGGATAAGTTAGAATTTTACTACCCCAAGCCTCAAAATTTGTTAAATTGTTTTTAAATATAGAATAGTATGGGGAAGAAATGCCTATTTGAACCATTGTAGTAGGTATCCCCGTTAGTGATCATATGGGAATTATGGAAGGAAAGAAATAGAAAATCATATAGTTGAATTAGTTAATTCAGAAACCATACACAATGAAAAAATGATCAACATTTAGTTTACGGGATGGATGTATGGTTAAGAGAATTAAGGGTTTAGATATTCCCAAATATTATCAAAGCAGTAGGAGTAAGAAATAGAAAGCCAAAAAAGATAATACTAAATGGAATCCTCCACAAGCAAGATAGATCAATAATAATTTTGATGGAGCAGTTAAAGACAATCCTAGAATGGGAGGAATAGGATATGTTGTGAGAAATGAGGTTCAGGTATAACCATAGCTCAAGATTTATAATCTATATGATTGACAACTAATAATATTATAGAAATAAGAGCTGCTTTACTAGGCCTAAGATTAGGAATCAAAATTGGAGTAAAACAGATTCATCTTGAAGGGGATTCCTTAATAATAATTAATATTGTTCAAAATAATAGAAATCAAAATTGGATAGTGGCCAAATGGTTAAACCCAATCTGAGAGCTTATAATAAAATTGGAGGATTTTAGAGTCACCCACATATATAGAAAAGGGAATGGTGAAGCAAATAGGTTAGCAAAAAATGCGGCCAACAATATCTAGTGTCTTAGTTAGAAGGTAAGGCTTTGGCAATAAATCTAGATGAATAGTCAAGCCATCAGTAGAGAGAGAAATGTGAGTTTAAATACAAATGACCCCTCTCAAATGACTGATAAATACGTCATGATTAACTTTAAAGGGTGAGTGAATGATATAAGGAATTTTTTAGCCTAGATAGGTGTATAATTATGACAAGTAAGTGATGGGATTTCAAGGCATATAAATCAAAAAATTTAAATATATCGAGGCTTTAATGAGAAAATCATTAATGAAGAGAGTAGACAAGACAAGTGATTTTATAAAAATAAGCATAATTCTAAGAAGAGGGATAGCTAGCATGAAATTGGAATTCATCTAAGGGTAGGTGACAATAGACCAAATTTAATATGACAAGGACAAGTTGCCTGAGTATAACCGCCTCTAGAGTGGCTTCGTGGGAATAGAAAACCAATTAATGATGGGAAACTGAGAAAGTAGCAAGGATTCTATGGGAAATGAAATTATGAAAAGGCAAAACACATTCAAAATTTGATTAAATAAACAAAAGAGTAAAGAAAGTGGGTGAAGTTTCCAAAAAGTGACTCAAAAATAAAAATAGTATTCTACCATAGTATACAGTCATTGATACAATGGAGACCCCGATTCACCTGGCATCTAGAAAGAGGAAAATGGCTTTTTAGGTAGGATCACAGACAAAATTCTGAGTTCTATTATAAAAAAAGAGCACCCATGGGTACTTCAAGCAATAAAATCAGTTCTAGGAGAATATTTCATAATGGCATATCATAGATATCGTGTCAATTCCGATAACTCAACAATGTTTCTGTCTTTGTCTTTGGATAGAGGATTAAGAGAGGAGTTGAGTAGGGATCTTACTAAGGCAATATTTAAAACCCAATTCTTGGGGGGATTGGAGGAAACTCTGAGAAATTGTGAGGAAAATTGAATCCCCCTACCCAAGGACTATGATAAAAATGGAGAAGTTAAAAACTGCCAATTATTCTAGTGGATGATGAGATGGGGTATCAAGACAACGAAGAAAGAGCAGTAAGGAACCTAAACTTTCTTCTAAATTGGAAGAATGTGGTGGTCAATTTGGACCCCAAATAGATAGCAAATTACATGGAGCAGGAAAATGTGGAGATGTAAAGCGAAGGGAGCAGCTCGAAAGAAGAGGATTCAAAGGAAAATGGAGAAATGTAGACCAATAAGGAAGGTTAGAGAGTTAAAAAAATACTTTTGTTTTGATATTACTATGAAGAAATGTTTCAAAAGCACTGTCAGTAGATTAGCATAAATAGAAGTAATAGCCAAAGTATGGAATAGATAGCAGGAAGATTTTTAGAAGTGTATTGTAGTAGAATAGAAGGTAGTATTATCAAAATGAATATATAATGGGCTTGTGGGCAATTTTGTAAAATCTAATGCTTGAATCTCAAAAAATCAATGGGCCTATGGGCAATTTTGTAAATCTAATGCTCGAATCTCAAAAACTCAATGGGCCTATGGGCTCTTTTAGTTATGTATAAGGATAATGCTAGACAAGGTTTTATCAGTGATGTATTTTCTTCTTTTGATCAATGAAGGGGACTGGCCCTATCTAGTAGTTTAATTATCCAAAAAAAAACATCTAATTGTGACTCAATTCATGATATTGTTTGTTATGTTGCAAAAAATTCAATCAAAACACCTCCTTATTCACCACCATGAATGAGAATATTTTTGATTAAGGGAAAACAGGTTTTGATGGGTCCCTGAAACCAAGTACACAAGGAAGATCAAAAGATAAGCATTAACGCACGGCTAAACAAAACACAACAGCTAAATAAAAGACAGCTGGTGTACAAAATGCCAGCAAGTAAAAGATCAAAATAGACTAAAAACCAAAAGTGATCGACAGAATCCCGAGCTTAGGTCAAATTTTGAAGCATCTTCGCCACTTCCAGCTCCAACTGATCCATAGTTTCGGCAACCCACTTGATGTCCTCTATTTCTTTGGTCTAGTTCTTCTTCCGAGCCTAGTTTCATTATCCTCAGGGGTGTCGCCTTTGACCTTAACAATACCCTCTGCAACCTTTTCCCCTTGGTAGCTCTCCAGCTTGCGGACGAGGGTTTTCATGCTTGCCGAGGAAGCCTTCAGGATCCTATGGCTCTGCTCCCCAATTTTTTTAAGTGTGTTCTCAATACCATCCAGTCTGTGATCAGTAGCATCTGCTCTATTTTCCAGGAAAGTAAAACTGTTGCGGTTGGCATTTATAATCTCCTCTGCATTGCCAATCACCTTGGTTAGCTCACTAAGACATTCTGGGAGTGACTTGAATTTTTTGAAACCTAGGGCCTATAAGGTTTTGATTTTCCTAGCTTCATGGGCTTGCTTGACTTTTATGCCCTCGATTTCCTTTTGAATCCAGTTGAGCGCTTGTTTGAAGTTCTTCGTCCCATTATTTATGAAAAGGCCTATGTCCACTTGATGCTCTTCCTGGTTATTAACATCCATGGTATTAAGATTGACCTCCAAACTAACCTCTTTGTCCTCAGTGTTTTGATAATCTTTCATTGCCATGTCCTCCTCCATGATGCTCTTCTGCTTCAAATTAGACCTGAGAGGCGACCTTTCTTCCACCTCCCTGCCTTTTGAATTCTTCTTTTTCTATTTCAAGCTCACCTGGGTTTGAGCCTCCTCACTTCCGGTGTCCATGTCATTGTCAATCCCTTCCTCCTCCTCATTCCAACTATCATCCTCCCCTCTCTGTTTATTTTTCAAAAACCCTCTATTGTGTCTCGCTTGTTTCAATTTTTTCTTTCATCTACTTGTTCTGGCCATTTGGGGGTCATCTTCAGTCTCTGCTTTCATATCATAGCCGTCACCTTCTTCCTCTTTTCACTCATTAAAATCTTCATCCGAGTTAGAAATCTCTACAATATTCATCTTGATGGTCGTGTTCTTGATGTGATTATACAAAATCACCATCAATCCTTCATGCATTTTTGGGTTAATGTGGGGATTAGAAATGGAATCCTTAATCCCTACGTTAAGGGAGCAAAAAGGATAGTAGGGAAGAGAAATCTTATCCTTGTACCTAAAATGATTTAGCAGAACAAAGTGGTAGCTATAAACCCTAGTATATCTACCATCAAGCGTGATAAACTCCATAATAGCAAGTAAAACCTTTCGCCAAATTAATTTGATTACCTTAGGCAAAAAGTAGGTGTGTCTTCCCTTCACCAGCTTAGCCCTTTCCTCCTCATTCTTCGGGAGCTTCTTCACAGCAGCATCGGAGATTTTTCTATCCCTAAAACTTGATGCCCTCCATTGGAATGCTAGTGGCCTCTGCTATCATTGTCTCAGTCACTTTAATCTTCCTATTTCTAATGGTGAGAGTCCCTTCGTTCCAACCCTTCTTGAAAATGTTGGTGATTTTAGGTCGTTTTCCCTGCATTTTCTCCACAAATTCCATCATCTTGGCAGCATGGAGGATGCTCCAAACCTATAGATGACTCTTCCATTTCTCAATGGTAGTCACCTTCGTTCTCTTCCTTTTACCTCCCACTATTCTGTTAATTTCAATCCGAAGCTTCAAACTAATAACTTTCTTCTTGCTAGAGTCTCTGTGAGAGCCACTTCGATTACTTCAGAACTTTCTAATGTAGTTGTTGGGGAGGGTTAAAATTGCCCATAAAGCATGCGAGATTACACTACAATGATGACTGTACTTCCTCCTCAGTAACCTGCAGAGCCAATTCCTATTGCCACGACATTGTCTTTCGCTTCAGGAAATGATACTAAATATGTCCTTGCTTACCATGTAATCTCTCATAAATAACTATATCACGTGCCGCACATAGTAGATCCCTTTCACCATTCTAGGTATTTATAGTTTCACTCTGTACTACTACATTGGCTACCCACTCTGTACTTTGATTAGCCTCTCTGAAGACATGTGTGATGTGGCATTTCTTAAACCCCTTTAGTAGATCTCTGGAAGACTCTATGATGTTCTTGATGGTCCACAAGGGTTGATGATTGCCAATAAGGTAGTTAATTATGTTTTTAGATTCATCTTCCAACCAAAGAAAATTAACCCCTAACTTGGAGGATAATTTAATAGCTTGAAGTGCCCCCATAGCTTCTGCTAAATGATTGGTTTGAATTCCTAAAGGATAGGCGACCGGTCCAGTACAAATCCATGCCCATTACGAATGATGCCACCACAACCAGTCGGGCTTGGGTTTCCTTTAGCTGCCCCATCAAAATTGGCCTTGAACCACTCATTGGGAGGGAAAGACCAACAACATAGGCTTCTTTTGATTTGGTTAATGTCAACGTTCAAAGAGGCAGGGATATTTCATCTTTTGAGAACATCAAAATCCGCTTTGTTGCTACAACACAGCACTCCCCTGATCATCACATTCTCAACACAAATGTTTTTAATTTTGAGCCAAACCACTTCCGGGGTCTTAGTTTCATTCCTGAAAATTCTATTGTTTCTCTCTTTCCATATCCCCGAGAGGATATGGGCAAAGGAGAACTTCCAAAGATTTCTTATGGTAATGTTATTGGTGGAGAAATGCCAACTTCCAAAGCAACACTGTATCTCCTCATAGAACACCCAATTCAGTCTCCACATCTTAAAAAACATCCCCCAAATAGAAGTGGAATAAGGACAGTGTAAAAAGATATGATTCACTAATTCCTCATTATTTAGACAAAGGTAATAGATATTTGGAAGAGAAAAGCCCCTCTTTCTCAGGTTGTCAGTAGTCAAAATTTTGTCTTACAAGAGGATCCACAGAAAGATATTAATTTTGGGAGTCAACCCATGATGCCAAGCCTTGGCCCAACATGGAGTAGGAACTTGGGATTGAGCTAGTAAAAGGACAACAGAAGAGACCGAGTAGGTCCCAGACGAAGTCCCATGCCACACCATCTAGTCTTTCCTTCCCAAATTTAAGACCGCATGGTTGATCATTAAGTTAATCTTCTTGAGTTTGAGATCAATGTAAGTGAGATCCACCCAATAATGGTCTCTCCAATAGTCCTCAACTTTGGTGCCTATCTTCTCTTTGCAATTTTGGATGAGTGTATGAGTGGTCATCTTATTAAGAGAGGCCCCTCCAATCCAAGCGTCATCCCAAAAGTTCACCTTCCTTCCATCACCAATGGTCAGGACGCTGCCAAGAAGAGCAATATCTTTAGCCTGGGTAATGCTAGTCCAAATGAACAAACCTCTTGGAATCTATTTTGAAGCCAGAAACTCATCTATGGTGGGAGCATTCCTTAGGTATTTAGCCTTCCAAATTTCATTCCATACCCCTCTTCCTTGATAAGTCTTGCAGATTTGTTTGGCCAAGAGAGTTTTGTTCAAAGTTCTGATATTCCTAAGTCCCAATCCTCCCATCTTTTTAGGTTTACAAACATTTTCCTAGGCAATGAGGACCATTTTCTTCTTCTCCTCCACTCCTGACCATAGGAAAGTTTTCTGGATTTTCTCAATGGCATCAACAAATTTACCAGGGATTTTAATAAGGCTTAAGGCATAAAATGGAAGGCTCTAGATGGAAGATTTTAAAAGTTGGATCTCCCTGCTTGACTAAGAAGGGTTCCTTTCCAACCTGCCAGCTTTCTACTTAATCTATCAACAAGAGAATCCCAAAAGAACTTGAAAGGTTTCAAACCCAAGGGCAGGTCAAGGTATACAGCAAGAGACTTACCCAATTGACAACCAAGGATATGAGCCAATCTATTCTTTCTATCTTCAAGGGTATTAAAGAAGAAAACAAAACTTTTCTCCTAGTTAATAGTTTGACCTGTAGCCATATTGTAGGTGTTAAGAAGGCGTTTAAAATTGGAGGCTTCTTTGATGGTGGAGGTACCCATTAGAATGGTATCATCCACAAACTATTGGTGGGTGCAAGCTCTAAAGCTTAAGGAAGACGAAATGTCGTAGAGGAGCCCTTTAGAAATAGAGTTGCTAGTAAATCTGCCCAAACATTCTGCTAGAATAATGAAGAGTATGGGGGATATAAAATCTCCCTGCCAAATGCCTCTAGAGGATTTAAAGAAGGTGGAAGGCACTCCATTGAAAATGACCAGAAAAGAAGGGGTAGAGATGAGTTGATCGATCAAATTAATGACTTTCCCATAAAAACCAAAAGCAGACAACACCTTGCCTAAAAAACTCTAGTCCACCTAGTCATAGGCTTTAAACAGGTCCAGCTTCATCAAAAATCCTTATTTTTTTGAGTCCACCAATGAATGAATTTTTTGATGGATAGCAATGATGGAATCAAGGATTTGTCTTCAAGGAACAAATCCACTCTGTTGGGGTGAAATGATCAGGGGAAGAATCCTTAACAACCTACAGGTAACCACCTTAGAGATAATTTTGTAGAAGGAATTGCAAAGACTTATCGATCGGAACTTATCCATAGAGTCCACTCTCGGGCATTTGAGAATGAGAACCAAGAAAGCAGCATTAAGTTCCCTTAAGATTCTTCTAGCTCCAAAGAACTCTTACACACCTTTGACCACATCAGATTTGAGGATGTCCCTAAAAGTTTGAGAGAAGAAAAGCAGAAAGTCATCCGGGCCTGGGGCCTTGTTCCCATCAAAAGAAAAGACACCTTTCCTAACTTCTTCCTCAGAGGGGATAGCCACAAGATCCTTGTTCTGCTCCTTGCTAATGATAGGAGGGATGAAGTCAATGATAGTATTCTGAAATTGACCATTCAGACCATGGTCTGCCAAGAGCAAAGAGGTAAAAAAATTCTTGGCTCCTTCCCAACCTCCTCATCCTTCCTAATTTCATTTTCCCCATTTTTTAACTTAGATATTTTGTTAGCTGCTTTGTGTTTCAACGCAGTCATATGGAAGAATCTAGTGTTTCTATCCCCCGCTTTAAGCCATAGGGATCTGGATCTTTGTTTCCTGAATTCTTCCTCTCTTCTAATAATCCTATGGTAATTCATCAAAACTTCATTTTCCTCATTGATTGAGACTTCCTCATATCTACTACTTTGGATTTTATCCTGCATTTCCTTGAGTTCCATCTGAGTTTTAGTTTTGGCAGCAAGCAGGTCACCGAAAACCTCCTTATTCCAATTCTTGATATTGTCCTTTATATTTCTAAGTTTGTTAACATTTCTATACATAGTTATACCTTTGACCTCAATAAACCACCACTTCTCAATGGATTTTGCAAGGTTAGGGTGGTCCTGCCACATTCTTTCAAATCTGAATGGGAAATTTCTTTTAACATTGGTGTTAGCTGTAGTAAAGATTAAAGGGAAGTGGTCAGACCCTATATGGGTGATAGCTGACAGGGAACATTGATAGTGGTTAAACCATTCATTAGAAATGAGGGTTGTATCAAGTCTGACTTGAATGAGATGATCCCTCGTCCTTCTGTTCGACCAAGTAAACTTGGTACCCTGGAGATCAATGTCACGCAGGCCTTGATTGTTGATAAAGTTCCAAAGATCCATTATGATATCCAACTAAGAGGGGACACCTCCAAAATTCTCATCATCATGGAGAGGAGTATTCAAGTCCCCCATAATGATCTACATATCATCCTTGTAAAGGGCCCTAATAGCCTCCAGTTTTTTCCAGAATTTGATTCGGCCAAGTCTATTATTGGGGGCATAAATATTGGTTAGAACTAAGGATGTACAATCCCCAATGTGATTAAACCTAATGAAAGCCAGATTGATGTCTTGGATGACCAGCTCACCTGACACCCACTTAAGGTTCCAAAAAATAGCTATACCCCCAAAGGCACCATCTAAGCTTCCCCTGTAAACTTCACCATACTTAAAAAGCTTAATTTTTTCAACTTTCTCTTTACTCATTTTAGTTTCTTAGATAATAATGATGTCCGGCCTGTAATCTCTGACTAAATTTTTTAGAACATCGTGTTTATGTGGGCTATTTAGTACATGTTTATTCCATGAAATTATTTTCATTTCTTGAGTAGGGAACATACCTCATGGATGGTCATTTGAGTACCATCTGCTATGTTCTTGTTGACCTCTTGATCTATGCTCTGGCTTGCTCTTTTCCTTTCTGGAGGAGATGGGATGAAACTCATTTCAACTTTACTACGGTATCTTGTTTTGACTGAGTTAGCTTGGGGTGTCCCCTTAGGCCCTTTTTTGCTCCCTCTCTTTCTATATGCTCCTTCATTCATATAGCAATCTTCTTCTTGAGTAGTTGTCTTCTTGTCCCCAACATCATCATCTGCCCATCTTGCTTTAAGCACTGAGGCCATAGGTGACAGGTGGTTGGTTTCTTGAACCGTATCTACAGATTGCTATGATTTTGACAGCAAGATACTTCCAAGGATCAAGCACTACTGGGATTCTTCAAAGTCATTGCTGAGGCTTGCTCCATTGGTATTTTCAGCAATGTGGTTCGAATCAGCTTCCTCATTGTTCTATATTACTACTTGTATTTCTGCTTCTTCCAGGTTATCACTCTTTTGATCCTCCTAATTGGTATCAATTTGACCTTTAACACCTTTACCCATTTGGTTGATTTTACCTTTATCATTTAAAGGTATATCTGGTATATCCTTATTAATGTCAGTGTGTTTCTCTGCTATGTATGGGATAATAATATTCTAGTCCTCTTCGAGACTTCTCTCTTTTTCATTATTCTCCATTTGTTTAAAAGGGTTTCTAGCTTTCCACTGTAACATCCTCTCTTTCTTTTCTTTCACTATGGCTATCTGCAGAGGGAATTTCCTTGCTATATGTCCCAATTTTTTACAATGAAAGCAAGCGAAGGGGATGCTTTCATATTCCAGAGGTTGGTTCCATTTTTCGAGTCGAGAGTTGATCTCTGTTCCTTGTGTAACTCCAACACAGATTTTGGAAAAAGTAAGTCTTCTTCTGGTCGCAGTTATGGGGTCCATAGAGAGGAGTTCACCAAATGAGTTAGCGATTCCTTTAAACACATCTTCCACCCAGAATTTTAAGGGAAGCCCTGGCAATCTAACCCAGACGGGCGCCTAGACAAAAAAGGATTCGTCGAGTGCCCTCTTAGGTGCCTATTTTTGTAGAGCTAGCGTAGCTTTACCAATCAACCAGGGACCATCACAAAGAACCCTTGACATATCTTCCTTGCATGAGAATGCCAAAGACAAAGCCCCTTTTGGCATAGCTGTAATCTCCAATTGTCCTTTTAGACGTTTAGCAAAAGCCCTAACAATATCAATATTCGGCCTAGGCCCCAGAAATTTTCCTACCAATGTCATTGCCATAATGTTAATGTTATGGTCAATAGCAGGGTCTAGGATTTCAATGGCAAATCTCCCCTTTTTTGGGTTTGAGATATTGCGAACTGGGGGGAGTGAGGACTTTCCACTCGGTTTGACCCCGAATAGAGAAGTCCAAGACCTTCCACTATCCCTCCGCATCAAGTCTAGACTAGGAGTGCCTTCCTCATGTGATTCATCATTTTTTCCGCCAGGATCAATGGGCTTGTCGCCTCCTTGTGGGTTTCCATCCGCTTGGTTCAAGAGAATCTGGGCAGTCCCGAGAGTCGTCCTTACCTTGTTCCCCCTGATTACAGAGATTCCCGCCCTATCTCAAATTTAAATTCGCCTTCGCTCTGTTTTCTTGCTGCTCGCCCATGTTCGCACATTAACTATGGAATCATCAATGAGAATGTTATTAGTAAAAGAAACAAGTATATCATTTAAAATTTTAGAATATCATGAACCATTGTGTCCCATTGGTCAGCTCGAGTGGTCAATATGTTGTTAGTAATGTACGTTTGTACCATTGGGGGAAGAACAAATCAAATATAACCAAGAGTAGGTCAAAATATCACCTATTAAATTTAGGTAAACCATATACACACTAGATTATTATATTTGTGAAAGAATAAGAATTAGATTATTATATTTGTGAAAGAATAAGAATTACAAATACAATTTTGACCGTTACAATAAAATACATTCTAAGTTGAACAACCCTCTTTTTTCATAGATTCCTATTCTCATTTCAAAAAACATCATGACTGCTCTTGCTGTTCAAACTCGGACACATTTGAATGATCAACTAGTAGTTACGACCATTAATAAAAAACTAGTGGTTATGACCACAAACAGTCATCATTACTATTTTATAAATTTATTTACATCCTAGAGTTTTAGTTGTAGTGGAGAACTACCTTCTTTTATTATTAAAAGTGGTCGTCCCTACATGTTCTCTACTGTGAAGCGTTTTGGAATGTTTTGTTGGTTGCAGGAAAAGGTCCAACTTTCTTTAGTCAGATCCATTTTTGACTAATTTTCATCTAAGCTCAAATCTCGGAGGAATAATAGCCCAAATGCCGCTGTCGCCAACAGTCTGTGAATAGGCCTTTCTGTAAGCTTCTACTGATTTCTTGGATGTAGGCAGAAAACTGAAAAGACTTAGTAGCGTACGTAATCTCAGAAGAAAAGTAGCCCAAATGCCACTGTCATCAACATCAACATTGTCTGAATATGCTAAGCTTCCACTGAGATATGGGAGATCAAAAGACTGTTAGCAGCGTACGTAATCAGTACTTCAGATTTTCTGGGAAGTCTTCTGCACGGAATTGCGGAAATTACTCGTAGCTTTCCTTTGTCGTTCAGAGTTGTCATCTCTGACCCAAAACTTATCGTACATTTGCTTTTAGAAAGGCACGCAGAATGACTGTGACGACGACATTGGTATAGAACAATCTTATTCTTAAAGTATAATTGTTTTAAATTGGAGTTTTCTATCTTGGTAAGACTCCGAATTTAAAATAGGCTAAATTAGTATTTACTAATCACTTACGATCATTTGATTCGTAAGTTTACAAAAAAAGAAAATTCTCTACCGTTACTTCTTCGTTTTGGTGTTTTATCATATATGGTTTCTAATGGACACGTCTATTCTGGTTTCAAAACAGCAGTATGGATTGACTAACACGTAAGTTAATCGTGCGTTTTACACCGTGGATTTTGCAATAAACAATTACGATTGACTAACACGTCGCTATCACGCTGTATGAAAGATCCATTTTGAAACCAGAATAGCCGCCGCCGTCTATAATATCCTGCTGTCTTATCATGGTTTTTATTAAATTTATAATATTTCTCATTAGTTTTTTATACCTTTCATGTTCTAGGGGAATCTCTCACTCTTATTACATAATGTTTTTCTAAATATACTTTCATCTGTCTTGATGTGCTTGCCATGGATCTTAAGTGTTGTCCATCTCTATATGACATTTCATCTTGGAAGTAATTAATTTTTGTTATTTAGGTACTTTGTTTATTAGATTATGATTAAATTTTCATTATAATTTTCAATATTCATTGATATACAAATATTGTTTTCATGCATGTATTAATAGATTTTGATATACTCACTACAAACTTTTGTACTGATTTATTGTCTATCGATAAAGCCTAAAACAAAGTAAAATGAGTGGAGCAAAATGTGAACCTCATTATTTTTTTCGTTCATATCCAGCTTTCATAAAAACATTATAAAATCAGGTTCATTCTTTCATTATTTGTACGAAAGTTTTTCTACATCAAAGGACGGAATTAAATCCTACTTTGATCATTATAATTGTAGGGTTTCATTAGTTCTTTCTTGAAAAAAAAAGTGTGAAAAACTGAGCTTAATACATGTGATACAATTATCACTTACACAAATATCTTTGTACACAAGATTTGGTAATCAGTTATAGATGCAAATATGGCTAGTTAATTACATGTCAACTATGTACTTTAACAATGTAGTTTCTAGAAAAATGACAAGAATATTACAAAGGCTATATAAAGACACATTTTAGTGTTGATTGCTTACTAGCACAAAATTAATTTTGATCCTTCAAACATTTAACAAAAAATACATGGCCACAATTATTGCAAATTCTGGAGAATTATGGATAAACATCTTCATTGAAAATTTCTTAACATTTAATATGCCTATTACTAGAGATTACAACGAATATAGAGACTCTATAATTATCTAATTGATTTCTTATATATCGTCAAATACCCATTATGTTAATCAATTAAAATTTAAACCATTATTGCATATTAGGCATCTGTGTATTACATCTCTCCTTGTACTATTATATAAACCTTTAGCTATCAGCTTATTCTCTATCAATGTTTGGTAATCATTGAATTTATTTTAGTAATTATAATATTAGACTTTAGTGTTTAGTGGCAAAAAAGGATAAGAGAGATGAAGCTCTAAAACCCTCTTTTAGCTAAACATTGGGTAAAAGGCAGAAATATGTTTGACCAACTCTTGTCAAAGAGGGTCAACAATAACTTAGGATTCCTATTCCTTTGCTTCTCTAAAAGTTGACGTGAGTTGACTTGTAAATGCAATGTGACTAGGATCTAAGCTTGTATGAATGAACAAATGAACCACTAAAATTATGTGACATAAAAATATACACTTCATAGCAAGTACATAGATGAGATGCGAATCTAGAGGTGCACCTATCACTAAAATCTAGTTTGAAATTAACTATTTAAGGTCTCCTAAAATGCCTTTGTCTTTTGATGAACCATTTTACAAAAATATAGATCAAGACCTGTAAGACCCTTAACTAGAACCTTGACAAATATTAAGCTACTTTAGGAGGAAAATAGTTTCCAAAATGCTCTTATCATAGGTAAAACTGCCCCACATGTAGTTGGCCAAAGTTTTCTTGCTCAAATTTGTAGTGGTAAACAATATCTATGTCTTGAGTGTCTTCTAAAATTTCTATCTCCATCAAATAGCTACACATGAAGGATAAAAGAGGGCAAGGTTGTGGCTATATAAGGTTTTGCCTTAGTCAAACCCCTATTTTGGTGATTCCCACCTCAACAAATACCCAATATTTGAAATTAGAATAATGTGTGTGTGTTCTTGAATCTTAAGTGTGTCTAAGACTAATATAAGCTAAAGTGTATAAATGTAAACTAGGATCCTACTCAAATGTGTTAGATCAAAACCCTAAATGTTATGTTTGAATGCAAATTGTAACTAAATAAAGAATGCATGAATCACATAACTTGAGATGATAAATATCAAATTTGAAGCTTAAGTTTAGGAATACGAGGATAACATGAAATCATATTGAACCCCACAATGAGGGGTACAAGAGAATCATCAGTCGGTGATTCCCTATCATCCTCTAACATCTCCTAAAGCTTCCATCATAATGAATTTTTTTTTGTAGACTTGGTGCTTGTTGATTTCTTCTTGAATTTATAGGTCTTAAACATCACATAAGGCTAAGTCTTCACTTCATGAGGATATCATAACATTGCACTTTCAATTTGATGCTAGATTGATCTCATGAATGTAGAAGGAAACTTACTAATATATTAAACTCTAACTTTGATTTGATAAATGGTTGACACAAAAAAAATTAAAAAATGCATTGGGGATAGTTTTGGAAAGAGTAACGCCAACTCTTTGACCCCCTAAAATTTCAAACAAAAAGTGCCTGACAAGGTCACTCGAAGCGACTATGTCCCAATAAAATAGGCCCAAAATTTTAGAATCACAAGATTATTCGATCTTATTTCAAAAAATTCAAGTTTTGTAAAAAATTATGATATTTAAGCGGGAGAAATATTCTTCTTAAATTTGAAATAGGGTAGGACTTAAATTAATTTAAAATGATAAAAGATAAAGGGCACACCTAAAATTAAGCACCCAAATAAGAGTGTGATGAGATTTAAATTAATATGGGACTCATATTCTTGAATAAATTATCAATTAAATGTATATGAAGGTCTTAAAATGCATAATAAAATGAGACACAATAAAGTGAGTGCTTGAAAAACATATAATTGGATACCCTAATTAATGGTGTAGAATTTACAATGTTACATTTAGCCCCAACTTCAGTGGTCATATGACACTATGTGCATATGCAAGGCAAATTATATAAAAGTAAATGTTCATGAAAAAGGATATTCTCAAAGGCGCCAAATGAAACCCCTGTTGTACCAATACCTAGAATATAACATTACGAATTGCATTTCACAAAACTACTTTATTAATCAAAATCAAAATAAACTATAATTCTTACTAAGAGTGATGGAATGTGAGGGCAGCTATATGTACCCCTAGCCCCCTTGTTTCTACTTGCTAATTAGGAGGTAGAAACAGGGTATCATGTTTACCACATTAAATTGTTAAGGTTAGGTGATGATAAATTCTTTTAATGAGGTTTAAAATAAATTCATAATGTCTCAATGAGAATTTGGAAAGATGGGGGACTGAATCACAATTCTATTGTAATAGACAACTCGTGTATCAGATTTCTCTAGCTCACTATACAAAAGGATTAATGAACTAATAAAAAATAGGCTTTTTGAAGGAAACATACTTTTAAATAGTGCATATTCCATTATTCATTTATCTTGTTTAGTTTTTGTCTTTATTGCAGAGGGGTCCACCAGGGTCAACGTGTTGAGCCAACACCCATATCAACCCTTGAGGATGGAGGTCCATAGGTAGGTCATCGAGGAGGGTAGCCAAAAACAAGGTAGGACATCCAACTCTATAGTACATTTAATTTTTGCTAATTTCAATTTTTTATTTTTTTTGCACTCAACCCTAGGCTATCATGTGGGTCCACCTAGTCTAGGCACCATGGTCTCCCTTGGGTACCATGGTCCCCCCTAGGCCCCATGGTCCCCCGTAGGTGCCATGGTGCCACCAAGGTGCCCTGGTCTCATATGGGTGCCATGGGCCCCCATGGTCATTATTGTCCCAAATGTCATTGGATACAACCCCCACCTTTGTTGACCAGTCCTAAGATAACTAATGAGCAACCTAATCAACCTAAGGTAATAGATTAACCTATCCCAAACCCTAAAATAATCATCATCAACAAGAAATGAATGTTGATTCTAATCCTACTAACTTTAATGTCATTGAAATAAATGATATCCAATTGGGATATAGAAATATTCCCTCCAAAGTTGATGTTACTAAGAAGGATAGGAAGCTTATTAACCTCGAGAAAAAGAGAAAGATATTGATAAAAAATAACCATATTTTGATCACCTTCAAATAAACAAGATAAGTTCCAAAGACCTCCAAAATGATCAATTCATTCTAAAAGAAGCTCAGGAGGAATTTGAAGCTCAAGGTAGTATTCATGATTTTTTTGTCAATGAAGAAACTCATTCACCTTGATCTTGCAAAATCTTACCTAATCTGGCACAAGATCCCCAAGACTCACCACCTTCATCGAGGTTTGTTTGTAGGGAAGGAAAAAAACCTGTAAGAGAAGAAGCCCCTTCTTAGGATGAATTGAAAAGAAGAAGAGAAGAAAATGAGGTATATAATGATAATTTTAAGATTGGAGAAGGAAGCAAAATAATTTATAGAAGAGAAACTTTATCTAATGAAGCAGCCTTAAAGAAGAAAGAGGGGGATTTGTAGAAAGTTAAGACCAATGTAGAGTATGCTACCCAACTATCAATATAAGAAATATAGAATATAAGAAGGTATCTCTATGAAACTGAAGATTCCTTAAAATAGGAAAGTGCTCAGGAAATTGCAAATATAGATGAGATACAAATGTTGTTGAAAAGGAAGAGGAAAATTGAGTAAACAACCTTAAAGATGTAATGACTATGAAGCCTCAACATCTATAGCTCCTCTTAGATACATTTACTTGACTTTTATCAAGTACATGCATGAAAATGATCAACTAAATAAAGTGCTTGAGGAAGCACGTAAGCAGAAAGAAGAATCTATACAACGATTGACACAAGTTGTAGAGTTGACATTTTCTATGCTTTCTATGAGAAATTCGTCTGGTATGTGTGCTTTGTGTTTTAGGTAGTAGTTCTTAAAATGGAAAATTAATCAATTTTTGTTAAAAAAGAAAGTAGAATATGAGAGTGATTTTGAATTTCTTAAAGATTATATGAAAATTTATCCTAATATCCAAAATTAGATATTTGAATATTTCCAACATGGGTTTATTATGGACCATTGTCCCTAGTCATTTCTGAATTTATATGTTGGAGAATTACAGATTAGGTCTTTTGTATCTTTATTGAAAAACTTGGTAGAATGGGAAGAAAGGATTAGAGATCATAAGGAAGCCCAAATTAGACTAGGCTTGCCCATGAGGGTTGAAGTACCCAATTCAACAACCTTCAAGGGTCAGTTTATTGCAATATCAAGACTTAGGGGCATGGTACCCCTATACATCAGAAATTTGAAAGGAAGTATTAGATGCTTCAAGGATATTCAAAACTAGCTCCCATATAGAGCCATCCAAACTGCTATAGAAGGATTTCATTCCATACCTATACCATTGAGAAGGAGGGAACCTATAAACCCTACCAATATTTCATGTATTTTGACTAGAGTCAAATTTGTTATCTTATAGATAGAGAAGTAGAGACAAGAGTGGATTGTAATTATATTTAGACTTCCCATTAATATTATGCCTTCACCTTGATTTCATGAGCTGCCTCAATTGATAAGTTCTACATTAACTAATTGGTAGAGGAGGGTGGCAAAGTTAAATGCTTATGTAGGGCCAAGGACATATGAAAAATATAGGATGCAATAGATGAATAGAGATATGCTAGATCAATAACCATAAGGATATGGTTAAGTTTAGGAAGGGGAGGATGATGACTCGTCCTCATTTTTCTGTTATGTTAATTATATTTTGTGCTAAAAAACTCATAATATTTTGATCTAATTAGTATGGATGGTGATAAATTGAAGACTCACATATTATCTCTTTTATGTTTTTTATAACTAATTAGGAATTAAATTAGAAATGGTATTTTGATATAAATGTTTTCTTTAAATAGATCATATTAATGATTGGTGTAGTTTAAATATGATCTTTATGAGATATTGTCCATATCTTCTTTAAGTGATTCTATTTCAGAGTTAATAAGATGTGAGGCCTCACCTCGACTCAGTCTGACATTTCAGTGGATTTTATGTTTAGACTATTATGGATACTTTATTTTGATACATTTTGAAACTTAGAACTTATATGATTTCAAGATTTGGATAACATTGCTATATTTTGATGATTTACTTATATGCTTTATGAGATAGAACACTACATGATTGTTAGATAAGATGATATTGCGATGATAGATGTTGTTATTGAATTTACAGGACTTTACTATGATAATAGAACTATGATGTATGGTTAAGTTTATGTGAATTAGGATGGAATTGCTTATGTGAAATTGCTTGATAAAAGATGTATTTAATCTGTGCAGATGTAAATCGTATGCAAGCGATGAGGTGTATTGTTATTCCTTTGAATTATACTATATGTGGATATTTGAAAGTACTAATGTGTAAATTGAGATGCGCAGGAAGTTATCTATGTGACCATGGAAATATTACAGAGAACCAAACCTAGACTTATGTATGTTCGTAAGCCAGGGGTTGTCTATTTGGAGAGACAACACCCCGTTTGTGTTGTATTTTATTCATAACAGTATATGCTGCATGTGTGTTAAGTGTTATTTAAATTTATTGTGTAAAATCCACAAGAGACGATTTCATGTTTTAAATTGTAAAAGTGTTTTATTTGTGTCACTTGACACATGTGTGGATTTAAGTTTAAAAGTTTTATTTTTGTCTCTTGGTGGGAAAGTGTTCAACTATAGCTTTTTCAATTAATGTAATGTGATGTCATTAATACCTTGGGAAAAGAATCTTTGGAGAGGTCTGATGAGCTTAAAATATGCTCATAATTTGGGTGTTATGATAAACTTTTAAATGCCTTTACTTTTGTTATTTCATGGATGTTCAGACTTTGTTGAAACCTTTTTGGGATATCCTGTAGCAAGATACTTTTATATTCCTGCAGCTCATTGTGTTGACATGCCTTTACTTTTGTTATTTCATGGATGTTCAGACTTTGTTGAAACCTTTTGGGGATATCCTGTAGCAAGATACTTTTATATTCCTGCAGCTCATTGTGTTGACTTGATTGCATTTATTGCCCCGTTGACTCCCTAAAATGAATGGTATATCGTATAGAGTTTTTGAATGATGAAGTAGATTTAAATGTGTGATTAATGAATAGATATCGTGTATGTGCCATACGCCTTTTTCTGTTGCCTGTTACCTTTTGTTTCGCAGGTTGTTGAAGAATGATTGAGTCAAGTGCAGCCGATCTCGGCCTTGTAGTAAAGTCCATTTCCTACACGACTTCGAGGGAGCTCCGGCAAGGACTCTTTGACCGAACCATGGGAAAGAATTTTAATGGCAGTTAATTGGGAAAGAGTGGAGTGCTAGATTTTCTCTCTGGATTGGGTTGAATGCATAAATTCATTTATGAAGTTTGTTCCTTGACTCGAGGATATATTTTACTCCCATGTCTTTCTTTGATGGAGTTAGTTAGTTAGTTGCTCTCCTGTTTTTAAATAAAGCTCTCTCTTGCGCGAGAGAGAAGAGAGGAGATGATAGATAGAGTAAGATAGAATCAGAATAGTAGTTATCATGTAAGAATCAATATGATAATGAAAGACAAAATTTTTTTAACCAGAGACAGAGTTTGTTGTTAGTTTCCACATCAACAAAACAATGTATATCATTCTATTTTTATGAATAAAATTCAATGAAGTTCTGAGTTTAGCATCTACGTAATTAGGAGATGTTTGCTAAGGGGGCCCACTTAGTAGGTATCTATAGCTAGTTAGTTAGTTGTTCTTTCCTGTTAAAGCTTCAGTTTGCTTTCATCTTTAAAGTTTTTATACAAACTTAGCTTTACATTGCTCCTGCAGCACAAGGAATCCATCACTGTGCCTGTTCCTGCAGCATAAGGCCAGTTCATAGTTTGTGTTTCAGTTGTAGTTATCATGATTTCTATTTTAATCAAATCATAGTTGAGTTAAAGAGCTTTGCATTACCTTCCTGTAGTGTAGGTAGAATTTCTTTCCTGTATGTACTTTTGCTAAGTTTTGACCAAAATGAGTTCCTAGTGCATATATTTTGCTGCGCCATTTAAAGTATACGTCCCTTGGTTTGACAAGTAATTGAACATCTATAGAGAGAGATATTGGTCACCTGTTGGAATGCCCAATTCCCAGGAAAGGTTTTACTATGATTTTCATATCCTTTTGTGGGCGCGACCATTTTTGGCACCGCTGCCGAGGATGGCGTCTAGCTAGGAGTTTATCAAAAGTCATTTTTAGCATTAGTTTAGCTTGTTAGTATAATTTTCTAGATCCATCAAGCCACTATTTATCATATTGCATGCATAGAAGAAGAAGAGACACCCTAGGAAGGTTCCTCCCTGAAAATCTGTTTATTGAACTACCATTTGACCCAGCTGACAATGAACCTGAGGAAAATCCATTCGCTCTATTATTCCAGCAACCAAACCTGGCAAATAATCCACCTCATAATCCACCTCCTGCATTTGAGTTTCCCATTGTTCCCCAGGGAGCTACTGACAATCTTAAAAACATTCCCTCTTCTTTGCTTCCAAAGTTTTATGGCCTGGTCACAGAGGACCCAGAAATCTTTCTGTTTGAATTTGATGTCCTCTGTCGTAGTTATGACTACAACACAGATGCTCATAAACTAAAGTTATTTCCTTCCACCTTGAAGGAAGGAGCTCTCAGATGGTTCATGAGTCTAGAAAGAGGTGTCGTTGATGGTTGGGAGGTCATGCAGACAACATTCCTTGACAAGTATAAGGAATATTGTAAGAGTGCTAGCAAAAGTGATGACATATTCTGAATTCAGTAGAAGGACGATGAAAATCTGGAAGATTATATTTCCAAATTCTTGTTTTCACTAAAGAGGAACTCAAACCATACTTTCAATGAGGATTCTCAGAAATTACTATTTCTAAGAGGAATCAGTGATGCCTGTATAGATGCCCTGGACCTGATAGGAGGAGGTGATATAACCCAGCTGCCTTGGGATGATATAAAGAAAATATGTCTTAACTACTCTCGAGCAATAGTTAAGAAAGGTCGAGGTCATCATGCTACAATAGGGAAGTCTTCTTCTGGTGGAGTTTCCCGAATGGAGATAACAAATTTTCTATCTGACTTCAAGCAGGACATCATTAATAATATGGCTACGCAACTGGACACTATGCAAGCTCGAAAGAAACATGAGGAGGCTGACGCAGTTTTGGCTGAGTTCTGTCCATACTATAGACAAAAGAAGTGTGACTGCAGATGCAAGATGGTGGCTAATTTGGAAGCCAAACAGCTAAATACTAACTTCAAGCCAGTAGAAGGAGACGATGATCAAGTGTTCTTTGTTGCACAAAGGAGACCATGGGCCCAAAGACAAGGTATGCCTTAAGATCCTTTAACTTTTGGTAATTCTTATTCTGGCTATAATAACCAATGGCAACATGCATATGGACCACCACCACCCTGGAATCCACCTCAACCAAATTGGCCTAATTATTAGAATCAGCAATGGCAATCCCCTCAAGGAGGATGGCAGCAGCCACAAGGGCAATGGACCCCACCTTCAAGAAATTGGCAACAAAATTTTCAATGGCGAGGCCCTCAGTAATGGCAAAACCAGTCTTCTGGATTTCTGCAGCTTCCACAGCCACAACCACAGGCCCTTATGCCACCTCCTGCAGTAACTGCCACAAATCCTGGACCTCCAAAACAAACACCTATGCCTACCCAGCCGTTGCCCAATCCCAATAATAAGCAACAGCAGCAGCAGCAACCTGTGTATCTTGCTGAAGCCAACCAATATCAAGCTTATGCCTTAAACGTTAATGACATCCATTTAAGATCTGGAACTACTTTACCTGCTCCAAAACCGCCTCTGATTATTGAAATATCAGACTCTCCCCATGAAGAATCTACTGCACCTGTTGTTCCTACTGAGCACATGCCCACAACTGATACAGTTCCTAAAGAGCCTATTCTGCAAAATCAAGACAACCCACCTTTTCCTCAGAGGTTGCAAAGTACTGCATATAAACCCATGGAAGAACCCACTTTTGACATTATGGATCAGCTCAAAAATGTGCAGATTTAAATTCCTTTATTTCAGGCTATTAAAGATATTCCTATTTTTGGAAAAGCTATTAAAGAAGCCTGTTTGAAGAAGCCTGGATGAAAGAAAAAGGATCCTCAAACAATTCATGTACTAGGAAAATTGGTTGATATAATGTTGGGAAATGTAGTTATTCCAAAGTATATTGACCCTGGAAGTCCTATAGTGTAGATAAATGTAAATGGCCAAGTTGTAAAAAATGTTTTGATTGATTTAGGTGCTGCCATTAATGTCATGACAAAGCATACTATGGACTCCCTGAACATTTTAAACATTAGATCTACACCCACAGTTCTGTAGCTTGCAGATAGCTCCACAGTTAAACATGACGAGATAGTCGAAGATGTAATTGTCATTCTTGAATCTTGGGAGTATCCTACTGATTTCACAATATTATCAGTTAAGACAACTTTAGGAGGATATCCAGTTATTCTTGGTAGACCATGGTTAGCAACTACTGATACTTTTATAGGATGTCGTTCTGGAGATATGACCATTTCTGATGGGCAGTCCACAAAGAAATTGGCTCTGTATCCGCTTGCTAGACCTCAGCCAGATTTGTCCCAACCTGTTTGGCCAGATGTGGGGGAGGAAATTGAAGAAGCCAATTCTTTGGCTCAATTAATGATGATTCAAAATGACCCATTCTCACAACTTCAGAGTGAAGATGCCTTGCTATTTCAAATTCTACAGTACAACTCTGATATAGGTAGTTCATCTGATCCAAATGGTACTCATTTACAATGTTTCCTGCAGCAACCAGATTCTGAAAGTTCACTGCCTAAACTTCTAGCAATTTTTCATAATTTGCTTCCACAAGAGATACAAACATTACCAGTAGACTCTATGAGTAATCTCACGGAGTAGATAGAATTGTCTCAAGGTCATTGTTTGAATATCAATAACAAGCTGTCACAGTCTTAACAGGCTGACCTATTAAAAATGCTACAAGAACAGCATAAAGCTTTTGCATGGGAAGATGGGGACATGCAAGGAATAGATCCTCGAGTTTGTACTCATAGGATATATATCAAAGAAGATTGTTCACCAATTAGACAACCTCAAAGAAGAGTAAATCAAGCACTTAGAGAAATAGTTAAAAGTGAGCTTCAAAAGTTGCTTGATGCTGGTTTTATTTATCCAATCTCTGACAGTCAATGGGTTTCTCCATTAGTCATTGTCCCCAAGAAAGGTGGAAAATTGAGAGTATGTGTAGATTACAGAGAATTGAATAGTGCCACTAAAAAAGATCACTTTCCACTACTTTTTGTAGATCAAGTACTAGACTCACTGTCTGGCAAAAGATATTTTTCCTTTTTGGATGGTTACAGTGGGTACAATCAGATAAAAATTGCCCCTGAAGATCAAGATAAGACCACTTTTACCTGTCCATGGGGAACATTTGCTTATTCGGTCTTGCATTTTGGCCTATGCAATGCGCCAGCAAGATTTCAAAGAGCAGTAATTAGTATCTTTGCTGATATATCTCATGAATGTATGGAGATTTACATGGATGATTTCACTGCCTATGGAGTCACATTTGAAGAAGCACTGGTAAATTTAGAAAAAGTATTGAAAAAGTGTAGAGAGCAAAATTTGTCTCTAAACAGTGAGAAGTGTTTTCTAATGATGGAAGAAGGTATTGTTCTAGGTCATCATGTTTCAAAGAATGGAATTCAGGTCGACCCTGCTAAAATTGAAGTAATTCAGAATTTACAAACTCCTGCAAAATAGAAAGATGTCAGAAGTTTTCTTGGTCATGCAGGGTATTATAGAAGGTTTATAAACGATTTCAGTAAAATTGCCAGTCCACTTTATGCTTTGTTATCAAAGGATTCCCAATTTGAGTGGACAGAGGCCTGTGAAAAATCATTCCTACAACTAAAGGATTTGCTTACTAAAGCCCCTATTCTTCAAGGTCCAAAATGGAATTTGTCTTTTCACATACATGTTGATGCCTCTGACTTTGGCATAGGAGCAGTTCTGAATCAAAAAGAAAATTCAGTTGAACATTCTATTTACTTTATCAGCAAGAACCTTCAAGGTCCTGAGCTCAACTATACTGTCACAGAAAAGGAGTTGCTTGCAGTAGTGTATGCTTTGAATAAATTTAGGCATTATGTCACAGGTTATCAGATATTCATCCATACTGACCATGCAACAATCAAGTATCTGATGAACAAACCTACCATCTCTGGTAGGTTGGCACGTTGGCTCCTGTTGTTACAAGAATTTGACATTTCCATAATTGACAAACCAAGGAGAGCCAATGTTGTAGCTGACTTTTTATCAAGACTTCAATCAGCTGCACCTATTGAACATGAGATCATTGATGATAGGTTCCCAGATGAACACTTGTTTTTCATTGCTGCACATATACCCTGGTATGCAGACATTGCCAATTATCTAGCAGCAAACAGAATACCAGACCACTTTTCTCCAAAAGAAAAGAAATTGTTAATAGAGAAAAGTTTTAACTTTTCCTAGATTGCAAATAGTTTGTTCTATACTGGACCTGATCAAGTAATGCAAAGATGTGTAAGAGAAGATGAAACTTATGACATATTGCATGCTTGCCATGATAAACCATGTGGAGGACATTTTGCAGCAAAAAGAACATCAATGAAAGTTCTTACAATAGAGTACTACTGGCCAACATTACATAAAGATGCTATGGCTTATACAAGAAAATGTGATAGATGCTAGCGTATGGGAAGACCAACTAAGTCCGATGAAATGCCACTATATCCGTAGATAATAGTCACCCCTTTTGATAAATGGGGGATGAATTTTGTAGGGCCAATTGATCCACCATCAAATGGAAAGTCATACATTCTAGTTTGCACGGACTATGTAACAAAATGGGTCGAGGTAACAGCTATGACTCATGCCTGAGATAACAAAGTTGCTGAGTTTCTGTATGAACAAATTTTCCCAAGATTTGGAGTTCCCAGAGAGCTTGTAACCGATTAAGGAGCTCAGTTTACATCGAATCTGATAACTGCACTGATGAATGACTATAAAATCAAACATAGGAAGTCTAGCCCTTATCACCCTCAATCCAATGGTCAGGCAGAGGTAACAAACAGAGAAATTGAGGCGATCCTCACAAAGATAGTGCAGATATATAGAAAAGATTCGAGCAATAGACTTCCTGAAACAGTTTGGGCTTACAGAACTACATGGAAAACAACAACTGGGTTTACACCTTTTGAGCTGCTTTATGGGAAAACAGCCATGTTACCCATAGAATTTGAACACAAAACTTTGAGGACAGCTCTTAAACTCAATATAGACATATCTGAAGCATAGAAGGACCATCTCCTATAGCTAAATGCTTTGGATGAAATGAAAAAAGCCGCCCTGCAGCATACAGAAGCAATCCAATAGCAAAGGAAGAAATGGCTTGATCAGCACATTAAAACCAGGAAATTTTCTGCTAGAGATTGGGCTCTGTTATATGATTCCAGATATCAAGAAAACCAAGGTAAGCTCACAACATGCTAGCTTGGCCTCTATGAAGTTGAAAATGTGTTTGACAATGGAGCTGTACAGCTGGTAACAATAGACCCAGTCTGCTTCAAATTGCTAGTGAATGGCCACCGACTCCGGTTGTACCACAAACCAGTCTCCAAGAAAGAATTCATGCAGCAGTTCGTTCAGATTCCTCCCGCTACTCTTCCTGTAGCCGAAGGCTTTAGCCTTTCTCCTATAGCATTACTGTAATTTTCAAAACAAGCATGCTCATAATAAAGGTTTTCTTTTAAAAAGGAAACCCCTTTTTCTCCATTCTCAATTATCGCCCCCATTTCACTTCTTTATCTTCCGTCCATCCATTCCATCCATTCATTTCATCTGCCCATCTCACCCATTCACGTCATCCATCCACATCAACCTTAATTAAGATATCTTTCCCACTTGTCAATTCATGCAGATGTCGTCATCTTTCTTCACACGTACGTGCAATTATCAAAGGTATGCCATATCTTTTCTTATCGCATATTTGATTTATTTCATTCTATTCATTTACTGCTATGCATGTACCGGTCATTATTACCTGACTCTCTAACTGTTCTTTACGACATATGAGGACACATGTCATCCTTTAAGAAGGGGGCAGGGTAATCCATCTGTTAAAATCTGTCTTTTCGCCGCTACCATAACTACAAAATAATCTTTCTTTAATACTTTTCTGGTACTTTCCAAATATGCTCGCATGTCCTTCTTTATTGCATGATTTTCAATTAAGACTGCTTGTACAAAGAGTTCATTTTTGAAAAAAAAAGAAAGAAATGTGACAACACGAAAGAAGAAAAACCAGAGCAAAAAGGGGAAACAGAGAATTTGAATCTTCAGCAAGGAATTGAGTTCAACTAAAGGAAAACTACAAACATGGGTGGTCAGTTGGTGTGACATGAGCTTGTAGCTCATGAAATGTTATTGCAAAATCCACAAACAGTCCACGCATTCAGCCTCTGTGGGTGGTTAAATTATTTCTTGAGCTTAAATGATTTTGATGAAAAGGCTGTTGGAGAATTTTTGAGAACCCTTTCTGAAGGGAGAGCCATCGTATGGGGTCTAATGGTTGTTGCAACTGAAAATAGAATTGCAGAAGTAACTGGGCTTCTAGCCGTTGGAGAAAACTTTTCTTCAGACGCTGCAGCTATAAGGGCTAAGTTTTCAATACCTATTAATGGACCTCTGGAAGTTTCCAAGCAGGGATGCAAGCGCGTATCTTTGCTTCCTCCTTATTTAGAGTATGCTACTTACATAATCATGTATTTGACCTGTGAAGGCCATTTTTCCTATCTGCATTCTCATCATTTTAAATTATTGAGCCATATGAGGCATGGGTTACTTATAAATATTCCAAATTTCTTGTTAAAATTTTTAGAACAAAGTGCCCATGGAACTCAATAGGGGAAAGATAATTCTGTCGCTCATCATGGCCTTATTAAATTATTGATTGAGCGCTCTTTGAGGGATGTCTCACCTCTCTCCTGGTAACAATTTATTGCCCAAAAGAGTTTGCAAATCCCACAACCCCCTAGGGTACTTACCCCAAGGCCTCAGAAAAAGAAGAAAGAAATTGCATCTACCAGTAAAACAGGGCAAGGGTCACCTACTCCTGTAGCACCTGGTCTTGCAGCTTTTGCACCTGAATCCTCTGCTAGGGTACAAACTAGGTCTGCCACTAGGAGAGAGAAGGGAAAAACAAAGGTAGAAGGGTCCCCAAAATCTGACCCTCGTTCTCAAAAAAGGCAATGCCCTTCTCCTGCAGCACCTTCCCCTACAGTTGTTTCTCCTACAACAACACCTGTTGCTATTACTAGTTCACCGTCATCCTCTGGTAGGGCAAAGCCCTCTGAACAAACAAGGAAGAGGAAAGCTACCAGAACACCTCCTACAGCCGCATCAGTGCCAAGAAGGGTTTCTGCAAGGAAACAATCTAAGACCTCCCCTGCTTCACTGCAACCAGAGGTGATTATAATTTCAGAAGGATCTGTTGAGTTCAAATTTAATGTTTCTCATAATGTGTCCGAAAATGTTGCCCAGAGTTCATTCGTTCCTGAAGAGGAACAAGTTGAGACAAAAGAAACAAGGCATAATGAGCAAGGGTTACCAAATCTTGATGATTTGGCTACTGCTGCTATGCAATTTTCGGAGGAAGCACAGACTTCTCCACCGCAACAACAAGAAGAATTTATCTTGCAGCAAGAGCAAGAACAGACTGAACAATTGAATGTGCCTAGTGAAGTTGTATTCCACCCTGCAATTTGTAAAGCCATTGTTGTGTATAAGAGAACATTTTTAATTGAGTTTCGGGAATATGTTAAAGCTAATTGGGAAACAGTTACATTGCAAACCCTAACTTTCTGATACATAGCCCAGACTGACATGCAACAAAGTCTATGGGGAATAGAAAAGAGGAAATTGAAAAAGAAAATTGAAAGTCAGAAGCAGGAAATTACTGAGTTGAAAGCAAAAATGGACGAAATGTTAAAAGTAACTAGTTAGATTATGGAATGTAGACCACCACCTAGAGTTTATGCTCTGTGCCTTAAAGAACAGTTTTTATGGTTCCAATTGATGAGAATTTTCAGAAACCAAGATCCTATAATTCATACTGCCAAGGAATTCTATGAAGCATACCAGGCAGCCCCTGACTGGTTAAGGAATTCCTTGTGTGAATTCTATTTGCATGGCTTTTTAATACCATTTGAAACAGAATGGAATCCTCTTCCATATATTGGTGATATTCATTTGAGAGCATTTATGTCATGGGCAGAAAATGAGGCAAATTATGCCGGGCAGTGGGAAACATATGAGGAAGCTGAGAAAACAGAGCCTATTCCATTACGTTCTCAAAGTTCAAACCCCCATGTAATGTTGAAAGATTGGTTTGATCTGACATATGGTATTAATAATGTTTCAGCAAGAGAGAAAATATTTGATATTAGAAAACAAGTATATGATGAATTCCAGGCACAACAATATTCATTTTGGAAATTGGCATTCACCAGAAGTGAGAAAAGATGGGAGAGATTAACTGTTGGGTTAAGAAAATCAGAACCACATGGTCCCCTAAATTTCACAGTAGCTCTCAAACGAACCAGTAGATATATTCAATTGGGACTTCAAACAAGATTTGAACTGTGGTTGCCGCTGACATTCAGACCCCCTGTGCTAATGTGGCCACTTTATCCTCACCAGGCTACAAATCTTAACTATGAATTAGAAGACCAAAGGTATGAAAAATGCCCGGATTTCAGAGGATTTTATTACAAGTTTAAAAATCCATTTCAAAGTCATGTAGCAACTACCGACTTCAGAGAAACCACCAGGAAAGTTAATGCTGGAGGACCAGCATTGGACTAAGTAGGGGGCAGTGATGAGCTTAAAATATGCTCATAATTTGGATGTTATGATAAACTTTTAAATGCCTTTACTTTTGTTATTTCATGGATGTTCAGACTTTGTTGAAACCTTTTTGGTATATCCTGTAGCAAGATACTTTTATATTCCTGTAGCTCATTGTGTTGACTTGATTGCATTTATTGCCCCGTTGACTCCCTAAAATGACTGGTATATCGTATACAGTTTTTGAATGAAGAAGTAGATTTAAATGTGTGATTAATGAATAGATATCGTGTATGTGCCATACGCCTTTTTCTGTTGCCTATTACCTTTTGTTTCGCAGGTTGTTGAAGAACGATCGAGTCAAGTGCAGTCGATCTCGGCCTTGCAGTAAAGTCCATTACCTACACGACTTCGACGGAGCTCCGGCAAGGACTCTTTGACCGAACCATGGGAAAGAATTTTAATGGCAGTTAATTGGGAAAGAGTGGAGCGCTAGATTTTCTCTCTGGATTGGGTTGAACACATAAATTCATTTATGAAGTTTGTTCGTTGACTCGGGGATATATTTTACTCCCACATCTTTCTTTGATGGAGTTAGTTAGTTAGTTGCTCTCCTATTTTTAAATAAAGCTCTCTCCTGTGCGAGAGAGAAGAGAGGAGATGATAGATAGAGTAAGATAGAATTAGAATAGTAGTTATCATGTAAGAATCAATATGATAATAAAAGATAGAATCTGTTTAACCAGAGACAGAGTTTGTTGTTAGTTTCCACATCAACAAAATAATGTATATCATTCTGTTTTTATGAATAAAGTTCAATGAAGTTCCGAGTTTAGCATCTGCGTAATCAGAAGATACTTGCTAAGGGGGCCCACTTAGTAGGTATATGTAGCTAGTTAATTAGTTGTTCTTTCCTTTTAAAGCTTCAGTTTACTTTCATCTTTAAAGTTTTTATACAAACTCAGCTTTACATTGCTCCTGCAGCACAAGGAATCCATCACTGTGCCTGTTCCTACAACATAAGGCCAGTTCATAGTTTGTGTTTCAGTTGTAGTGATCATGATTTCTGTTTTAATCAAATCATAGTTGAGTTAAAGAGCTTTGCATTACCTTCCTGTAGTGTAGGTAGAATTTCTTTCCTGTATGTATTTCTACTAAGTTTTGACCAAAATGAGTTCCTAGTGCATATATTTTACTGTGCCATTTAAAGTATATGTCCCCTAGTTTGACAAGTAAATGAATGTCTACAGAGAGAGATATTGGTCACCTATTGGAATGCCCAATTCTCAGGAAAGGTTTTACTGTGATTTTCATATCCTTTTGTGGGCGCGACCAAGGTCAATATATATTTGACCCGAAAATAAACTTCAGAGGGGTTTAAAATGGGTTAAATGAACACCGAGGGGTAGTCTAATAGGGTTTCCTAAAGCCCATAAGGTATACCTAAGGGTTAGGGATAATTTTAGGCAAGTTTCTACTCCTAAGTGACCTTTTAGACACTCTAAAATTTGGCTTTTCTGAGTTGTGCGAAAATTGAAATTAGAAGTTTGAACCTAGTTGTAAACTTTCCTATTCGAATGAGAGTTCTCTTTCCCATTCTGTCTTACCTTCCTCTTTAGTTTTTAGAAACTTGTGAGAACTGAGAGAAGGAGCTTCTTAAGCAAGAATTTGAAAATTTGAGGGTAATCACCCACTCTCCACTTTTGGAGACAAGAGAATTTTTGAAAAAAAGATTTGAATAGTAAAATTTGGCTAAGGGTAGAAGAAGAAGATCCGTGGAATTGGGCAGGTCTTCCTCAAATACTATCCTACCTTTGGGCAGATTAAGGTTGGTTACATTATTCTTAAAATGACTTCTTTTTGCATGTGTTTGAAAGTATGTTGGTGTAAGAAATCTGTTTTCGGGTATGTCCTTTTTTGGAAAATTTCACTTGGTATTTTTGTATTATGTCTTGTATGTGTTTTTGGGAGTTTCAAGACCTCTTACTCTTGGGAGAGAGGAGGATCTTGTGGGTGGTAGCAGTGACAACCCTCGAGTGAGAGACTCTCATTATGAGAGCGATCACAAGGGATTTTTGTGTGACCCTTGCTGCATGGCCTGTTTCTGCAATGGGAGTCATAAGGAGGGATATAAGGCTAGAATGCCTTGGGGGGCATAAGAAATAAGGGGTTGAAATTCTTGATGTATTTGTTGTGCCATAAGGTGGCTACATGTTTTCCATACTTGCAGTTCTCCTCAAGGTATTGGTCCACTACCACCCTTAAAAAGGTCATCACCAAAGTGCGGTGCAGTGTAGCCAAGTTGGGAGTGTGTTTGAAATCTGTGTGTTTTTTGTCTTCTATGTTCTTGCATGTTTGTTACCCGTCTAGGACTTGGTTCTCCGAGCTCAAGGGTGGCTACTAGTTAGCCTAGACTAGGAGGTGAGCACTCCATGGTCATAGTTGTGATTTAATATGCAGGAATGTCGGGAGTAAAGAATAGGACAAGTGGAAGGTTGCAGGAATTATTGTTGCAAAAATTTATGTGCAGTTATAATTATTAGTTTTAAAAGGAGAAATATACCCTCATTTGTTGAAATGAGAGGCAAGTTGTAAATTTGAAATATAGACATGAGATTTGTTATTGTATTTAAATAAAGAAACATCTTGTAAATTTTGCAGAATATCTTTAGGATTGTAAAAAGCTAGATGCATCCATATTTTCTATTTGAAAAGAAATACCTTTGAATTGCATATAATAGTCATTGTAATATGAAAATCAGTTTTATTTAATTCTGTGTTTTTCTTTTATCTGTGAATTTGTATTCATTTTAATTGCAGAAAGTTGAGTTGTAGTTGTTGTTAGATTTTAAATAAAATTATCTATTCAGTTGCAGTAGAAATTGCAGAATCAGTAAATGTATTTATTGCAGAAAAGAATAATGTATTCCTAAATTAGTATTCCCTAAGTTCAGAAGAAAAAAAAAGTATATCCGATGTGTTATGATAAATAGTTTAGCAGGAAATTTATTCCATTCTTAGGCATTTAAAATAAAAATAAATAGGAAAGGCATTAATTAGATTTGCATGCATATTGTAGATTAAAAATAAATTTTATAATTCTGTTTTCTGTAAAAAAAAATAAAGTACAATATAGTTCTGGAAAAATATCCTTCCATTAAACAGATTTATTACTATACTTCCTTTCCTACAATTGTAAATTAGAATCTTCCATGATTTCGGTTTTATTTTAAGAAAAGAAATAATAATATAAGTTATATATAAATATATATAATTATATACATGTAGATTTCATGTATATACTTATATATACATGTATATATAAAACATATCATACCATTTACCTGTCGAACAAATGTAGATATAAACCCATATATACATATGAAAATGCATATATATTTGTTAAACTTAATGAATTGCCTTTGTTTTTTGTTTAAAAAAAATTTGCATGTAAAATATTTTGGAAATATATATATATATATATATATATATATATATATATATATATATATATATATATATATATATATATATATATATATATATATATATATATATATATATATATATATATAAATAAACAAAAAAGGAAGAATTATATTGGAAAGGGCCGCGCAGGGCACGCGGACCCTGTGCGGGCCGCGACCAACATAGAGGTCGCAACTTCTGTGTAGGCCGTGGAACACATAGGCCTGCGGCTCCCTATGTGGGTCACAAAACGCACCAGTGGCCGCAGTCACTGTGCGGGTCGCGACACACATAGTGGCCAAGGCCGCTATGTGGGCCATGACCCTCATAGTGGGTCGTCCCACTGGCGGCGCCGCTCCCATTTCCCCGCCTCCACCAATTCGGCCGCCACTGTTAATAGCGCCGCCAACCTACATTTAAACCCTACAACATAACAATAAATTAATATGAAACCCTAGCCCGGTTAGGGCTAGACTAAATAAATGAAGAATGAGTATTAAAATAAAATAAAGGGGGGGGGGAACTATTTTATAGATTTTAATAAGGATTAGGGTTGCATGGTAAACCCATTTAGGTTTTAAAATATATTAATATTATATTTATATAATATTAATTATATTTACATATAGGTATGGTGGAATTATTTAATTATAATTTTCAAAGAGAATTGAAGTGCTATGAATCCAATTATAATGAATTAACATTAGACTTTAAATTTAAAAAAGTTGACTTGTTTAAATGTTAGTGAAGTCCATATTTATTTTAAATTTAAATTTATTGAGAAGTCCATGCTCTGATTATTAATGAAATTAATATTTATTTCTAACTTAAATAGGTTTAGGTATTCATGAGATAAATATTAATAAAGTTAGTATTAGTTTAAAATTTGGATAGCTTGAATATTTAAAATTGGAATATTATGAAGTTGATATTTAATTATAAAATTAATTAGATTGAGCGAAAATGAGTTAGTCTATTCTAATCCATAGTTAATCTTAATTTATTTTTTGTTATTTAAATAGTAGGAAATGAATATTTTAAACATAGCTAAAACCAAAACTGCGTAGTGTGTTTCGTGTTAGCAAACTTAACGTTATTTAGTTAGTATTTAAAAAAAAAAAAAATCATTCCGATTTTGCCCTAAATTTTGGGCATGACATAAGACAATCATTACTTTATAAAGTTGGGTTTTGAATTTTTTTCTTCCATGAGGAGTTTTTGATTGCTCTAAAATGCTCTGATCCACCTATCACATTTATGGCAGATAAATTTTGAAAGCTGAATAAAGTTCTTTGTGTATGGAACTTCTAGTTCTATTGGTGTGCAGTGAAGATCCTAAGTAGAATGCCTAGTTCTAAGTCTTTTGTTGTAACCACCACTCAATCATTTGAATTGGTGTTTTATGTATTTTAATTTTAAATAAGAGTATATTTCCCCATTGTTGTAGCAAGATTAGGAGTTAGTTGAAGTTAGTCCAATTATTCCATTATTTTTTAGTATTATTTTCTATAACCCTATAGTAAATATTTTGTTGTACTCCCCTTTAGGGGTGCATTGAATGCAAGTTTGAATAAGTTGATCTAGTTTTAGTGATCATTCTAAGTAACTCTAGAGGTAGAGATGGGTCCACTCTTTTGAAGGAGGGTAACCTCATTTCAGTTTATTATTTCCTTTTTTCATGCAGCTAATTTTAATCTTTTTAGTTTAGTACATTAAAAATGCATGGATCAATCATTGTTCTATTCTCATGATCTTAGGTTAATGCAATTATTCTTTATTGCATTTTTAGTGTAATAATTTTTGTTAGAATATATTTTGCTTCAAAATTATTTATACAGACATGTGGTTTTAGTAAGCATTAGAGTATATTGCATAAGTAAACATTAGACAAAATCTTTATTGTGCTCACTCATGGAATCAATTTACTTTCTGCAATGTGTATTTTAGATTAAGTGTTCTTATTTCTTAATGCAAGCATACATTAGGTTGATTTATTGAAAAACTAGATAAAATTATAAGTTTATTTTCAGCACAATAAAAATTAATCTAGAATTCATTTGTGGGATTTGCACGAGGGCTTCACTGGTTAGGCAATATTATATCACATGCATTCATATTGGTGGGTTTAATATCCCCAAAATGAGGGTGCAATATATTGCCTATCGGTGAAAATAGGGGGGTTTTCAATTCCGGCTATGAAAAAATATAATATTTGGTGAAAATAGGGGGGCTATTAATTCGGGATGTTTATTGGGAGGGGGTGACAAAAAATGAGTTTAGAGGAATATTTTTTTTAAATAGGGAGATTCTTTAGTATTCCATGAACACACGTGCTATAACCTAGGTTCATTAAGTGAAGCACCCATGGTGATTTGGTAGAATAGGTGTTTCAATGAACATATGAAGTCTTGTTTGGTCTGAGTTTATGATATAATTTCTGGTTTCGTAGAAGTCATGGAATATAGCAAATAGAGACCACTAATAATTTCATAATGATAGTTTACAATTAATAGATCGTAACAGGCCCTAAATGAGATTGAGTTATAGTCCTCTAAGCCAAAACCCCCTAAATTTGGAAACAACCCTTATTGCATATAGCTCTAGACACACCCTGTTCAACAAAAATAAGTGAAATAATGCGAGTATTATGATAACAATGACCTCTCCCATCACTATGTTTCTAAAGATGCAAAAAACTGATCTAAGATCTTATGGGAGAAGATTCAGATAGATTAATCATCCAACAATGAAGTACCTGCAACAAACATACATGTAAAATCCAATGTCTAAACTAGGACACACACATGCATGCAATGGGAATTTGCATTTATTTTAGTCCTATCTATCAAGGTATTCTATTTAAAATGGATGCTCTCATCAGAACTACACAAGATGTTATGAAGAAAAAAGATTTGAATGATGAATGCAAATGATATGAAAGATAGAGTGTGAGAAAATAAGTAATGCAAGAGTACAAAGATGAAGTAAATTATTAGATGATTGAAATGAGAGAGGGGATGGGTTTAAATAGTTTTCCTCGATGTGTAATCATGCATCATGATGAATATGGGATAATAAGAGATTAGTGGTATAAGAGAAATGAGTGGTAAGAAAAGAAGATAGGTGGTAATGGAAAATGGTAAGTGGTAAAAATTGTTTATAATTAAGTAGTTTATTTTTTTTAAATGGAATGAAGAGAAGTGGATAATGAAATAAATATTTATTTAACAGATTTAATGAATTAATAATATAATGGAGAGTGGAAAATCAATACATCATAATCTAGTGAATAATATGAATAATGGATACTAGGAATGATGGAATAATGATACAGTATTATGGATAATATGAATATTATACATGGTAAAGATCCACCTGATGATGTACGAATAATTAAGATTAATTAAGAGGATAATTTAATGGAAAATTTTATGTATATATTTGCATTCAGAGTTTGGCATGGATTAATTGGCTACAAGTACTCATGGATACATGGAGACATAGGTGATGCTATTATTCTCTTGTGATTAGAGACATGTGTTGAGATGGTTGATGGTTTTAGCAGGAATACCGAGGATCCTTCACCTTGTATAGACTTGAGAGGAGCTCTTTCTTAGTGTGGGTCATGATATCTTGGATATCTTGATGAGCATTCTCATTCCCAGCTTTTGGTCTACTCAGTGGTTTACTACTAGACAAGTATTTCCTATTGTTCATTTTAGGTGAATTATGTTTATGTTTATCTTTCATAGATATGGATCTTGAGCTATAGATAGATGATTATTTTTGGAAGATTCAATTTGAGTTAGAGTTATTATTATGATGGCATTCATTGATGATTGATTTTGGGGATGGTTTATTGGGCTTATTCCCTAGGATTGGGAATGGTATTGGTTTGATCTTCTTGGTTATGAGAGGATTACATCCATGTTGGTTACACAATATATATGTTTGTTTAGTATAAGAGAATAAGTAGGTTTGGGTTTTGTTATGCTTTTCATTTGGGGTTTTATGGAGGAGATAATAATTGACACAATTGGCATTTAGAGGTGTATGTAGAACGACATCCTATAGGTTTTTATTTGTAGTGTTTCTCTTTGGTCTTGGTTATCTTCTTTTATGTTTGATTTCATCTTATATTAGATTTGAGGTTGTTTGATGCTATTTGTTCACTAGTTTTTGTTCACGCGTTGTCATGTGGGAGATGCCACGGAGGTTCCTTTATCATTTTTTTTATTAGTTCTGGAGAACATGGGAGAGTATTGGAGACTAGTTGTGAGTGTGGTACTTGTAGGTTATTAGTTTACAAATTATTCATATTGTTGTGGATTTTCCATGATACAATATGGTTATGGTTACACTTTCTTTGTGCTTCTATAAGTCAATTTATTTAAGATTTAAAATTACCTATATAGTGGGAGTTTCTTGGTGTACCTATGTGACAAGTTTTGCACCTAGAGATTATGGTTGTATACATTGATGATATGAGATTCACTTGGTATGCTTTGAATACCTTTGAGGTATGGATAGTTGCATGTGTTAGCACTTATTGTGGGTGCTATTTCAGCTATGTTTATTGGTATGAATTTCTCTTTCCATACTAAAAAAATTGCACACTAGAAATGTTTGCAGTATGGAACTTTCTTTATTTTTTCCACATGCATTATTCTTTCATCATATTATAATCGATCTATTTGATGTTTCCCTTCTCAACCTTTCTACCTTAGTTTTGAAATGTAGGAAAATGGAGTGTGGCCTAAGAATGGAAACTAGAAACTATTTTCAAAATCTTTTGATTGGAGAACAACAAATTCATCTCAACTTTAGTCCTATACAAGAGTTGAGAACTATGATTTATTGTTCCCTATTGAATGTTCATTGGATATGATTCGATATAATTAAATTGAAGATGTAAAAATTAGGTTAAATGATTCAGAAGTGGACAACTTTCAAAATGAATAGACAAATACAAAATGAAAAGTCACTCAAAAGTATAGATCTAGAAATAAGACATAGAGAAGAACCTGTCATTGAAATCTAAGCTTGAAAATTTTGGTCAATTATGCTAGGTTCCCTAGACCTAGAAGTGCTTTCATTAACTAAATCTTCAAATTTTTAATCTGGATGCTCCATAGATCACTCTCTCCAAAATTCAGCCAAAAGGTGTGAGTCACATGTGAAAATTGGTATAGACCTAGAATTTTCGTCCATTCAAAATCTAGAACTCTATGTCTTAGTCTAATCTCTATAATCCTACAAATTTTGGTTGTTGGATATGTAACTTACACACAAAAAAAAGGAAACATGTTGTGTTGTATAGGTGTTTATCTAAGTCAAACCCTAAGTAAGAATTAATATCCACTATTAGAAAAGAGAGTTTACCCCAAGTAGGGAAAATGTTAAATATGAAATGAAATGCCAATTTGACAATATTACACCTTTGAATTGATAATGGTAGTGATGTAATGCTTGAAAGATAATTTCTCTAAATTTCGATGCAATAAAAGGAATAAATCATACCATAATCACTCATGAAATAAACTTGAAGATAACTTGTTATATCTTAATGCTTGTTGTACTTATACATTCTCTTGAAGGAATTAGGAATGCTTATGAATGAAAGTGCTAGATTTTTTATTGAATTAGAAATGATACCTTTATATAAGGTTCTGAATATATTTTCACAATATGCTGACTTTCAACATGGTCATATCAAAATATTGGGTTTTGATCACAAATAGAAAGAATTGGTACCCTAAGATATTTTTAAATTTGGGCCCATTTTGGAGGGACTAAGGAACTAGGAACCATAGTCCACTAAGACTACGGTACTAGGAACCACATTCTAGCCATAAGGAGACCAAATTAAGGGGGTTATAAAAAGCATAGGCCGAATCCATTGGATTAGGTCACTTCAAGGCTGAAAATAGGCTTGAAATGAGCTATGAGAGGGCACACTAAAGAAAGAGCCCAAAAATAAGTGTGAAATCATAAGGGGTTATTGATTATGACACTACAAGTTAAAATAATTTATTCAACTTTAATCACAAATTTATAGTTGTAGTGTTATTAATTATTTACCTTAACGATTTCACACTAAGTTTGGGCCTAGTTTGGTCGATGTGCCTAATTCATGCTTAATCATGTTAAAGTTTGGGACATTTTTTGTAAAAATGTTTCATTCCCCTATTCATGACCCTTTTGTGACTCGTTTTAATAGGACTAGGGTGCTAGCTTCCCTTGTCTAGCTGATTAGAGCTCAACTTTTGAAGAGTAAAAGTTAACTTTGTAAATAGCGAGAATTTACCATCTATTGTTAGCCTTCCCCAAACATTAATTTTAAAAAGGTGTAATTTGTATATAAATTCAAATCCCTCTCTCATTTTAAATATCTAATCATTCCTATATCCTCTAGAAAGTTAAAGAAAGCAGTTCACACAATTCAATTACAAATCTACACTCGAGGAGAAAATCATTCAAGCATACAAGTTTATTTCAACAATCATGATCAACTATATTGTGTTTCTTCATGTATAAGGAATGCATTAACATGTTGAAGGACTTCACTCCATCAAATCAAGCCTTGTGTGATATTTCATTCAAATACTTTCCTACTTGAGATAATATTTGTCAATTTAGAATTTCCTTACTAGTTTAGCCTCTATCCTTACAAGGTCACACACTATTTTTCATCATCATTGTTGTTGTAGATGTTGGAACAACAACACAGTATTTGAGTTAGGAAATCTCCTATATAGCATAGCCATTTTTCCTCATTGTTTATGTGTTTATAAATTTGATAGCCAAAATTCAAATAGGCAAGAGACGCTAGCTTTATTCATTGGGCACCTCTATCCTATTGTTTTGTGTTGGATTCCTAAGAGATAGTATTTCAAAACATTGTAACTATATTTTTTTTCATCTATTTTAGTTGCACGAACATTTTCAACTAGGGGGCCCAATAGTTGTGTCCAATAATTTCAACTCTACATTTCATATCTAATTTCCTTTCTTTATCTCAGTCCTAGATTTGACTTGCTATTTCAATTATTCTATTTCTATTTACTATTTATTGCTAGAATCAATCATTTTTTAATGATTAACCCTAGATCTCATAGGCACACATCCAAGCCTCATTTATTTAGTTGACAAAAGAATAGAACCTAAGTGCTCAAAGATCCTCTCAATAATGTATAGGCCTAGGATCTCGTTTCCCTAAATATCAATAGGCCTCTTCAATAGTAGTCATTTTTAGCATAATTATTCTTGTATGTTTATTTTTAGATTGTTTATGTATCACATTACTTTCTTCTTGCTAGCTTCATTATGACCCATTCTAATGATCATCTAATGAAACTCTTCAAGATAATCCTTCATTAATCTAATCTAGATGTCTTAGGTTTAGACCTCTCTTCTTTGCATGCTTCTCCTAGTTAAGTTTCTACTATTTGTTCTATATTGCATTCTTCTACTATTTAATCTTTTTAAAATTTGATTCAAGTGTCATCAAATCTAAATGTACTATGTATGAGACATTGTTAATGTTTTGTTCTCTTACACAAGTGTAAGTGGTATAATGTGGTACGATATGGTATGATATTTTGAGATGCTCCTACATCTCTTGGACACCTCAATTTGCCGTCATTCAAAATCCAAAATAGGCTCCATGAGAAGTGTCACAACCTATCATAATGTTAGGAATACAATGCAACCTCTCTTAAGATCACTTGCAAGCCATAATTTTTTTTATATGTGACCCCCTTTATGATGAACTTACACACACCAAAATATTCTCACAAATGGTTAATTAATGGCACCTTAAAGTGGGATGCTTAAATCTACATGATAAGAAATTATATACTTAAAGATGAATCCTAGTAAGCCTCCAAGTGGGCCACTGACTCTAGACAAGAAGGAAAAATGCACTAGAAGATAAAAGAAAAATTGTACAAAACTATATATGAAAATCAACATTACAAATGAAATGTTGAGACATGTTTGCCAATACCATTGAGTACTCTTGAAACTTGCTATGCTAGATGAGGAATGCAATCAACCTCTCAAATTATGCTTTAATCAAACCTTTAATAGATTCAATGATTTTAACAAATTTGTAGACACGCCAATTAGAATGTAAATTCCTATTTATTTGTATTAATGTACACATTGATACGATAATATTCGGTATAATTTTGTAATTATTATATGATGTGTACTTGTCCTCTCCCTAAATCTTTGAATATATATGCTTACTACAATAAGTAATAGCTAGTTTGGGTTAATTTAACACGAACCTAAAATTAAATTAAATTTTTAATTCAAAGGTTAAATTTACTTCTTTAACCTTGAATCAAGTTCAAATCATCAATAAAAAAAATTTACTCAAGACAAGAAAAATAAATCTTAAAATGAACTCGAATCCTTAAAATGTGTCCAATCTAATTAAAAAAAACTAAATTAAAATATTAACTTTCACATGAAAATAAACCTCATACATATTAAATCCTTTTATTTTTAAGATAAATTTGTCGCTTTTCACCGTTACAGTGGAATAAGTTCTATTTAGAACAACCGTTCATATTCAAGGTGCTCTCTTCTTCTAATATTATTGAGCTTTTAATATTTACAGGCTAAGAGTTTTAGATGTAGTTGAGAACTGACTTTATTTTTTGTTTGAAAAAGGCAGTCCATACAAGTTCTTGAGTGTGAAATGTTTGAATATTTTATTGTTTGCAGAGAAAAGAGTCCATTTTTGACGTTGATATACATCTCAGCTTAAGTCTCGGAGGAAAAAGAGCCAATGTCATCAGCAATCTTTGAATATGAGTTTCTAATCAAATTCCAAAATCATTTCAGAATTAATGGAGATACGTAGAAAACTGACAAGACTGTGTGAGTAGCGTGTCTAATCAGTATTTCAAAATTTCTGGGAAGTCTGTGCAGAGAAATTAGGGAAATTATTTGTAACTTTTGTCTCTTGTTCACAATTTTCATGCTTGACTAAAAAAAATTATCGTATATGGGAGAATCAAACACATTAAGCAACATATTAAGTTTAGAGAATGTTAGTCAATTCTAAAAGTTAGAACGATCTTATTTTTAAAGTAAAAATACTTTTCATTCAATTTTTGATGTTTCGTCACATTTCTAATTTCTGTCCTTTAATTTAATGAATGGTATAGTGTCGTCATTACAAAAGTTATTTTAGATATTTAAGAAACAAAATTAATTAAGATAACAATTTATGTGGTAGCACAATGATACCATTCGAATCTTAAGTAATTAATATATTAAATTTTTCAAATTTGATTAATATTATTTGATTATTTTCTAATAATTTAACTGAATACTTATTAAATCATTTAAGATTTTTTTATTTTTTTTATTTGACAAAATCAATTAGATGTTTTTTTTGGCTGATATTATGTATTCTTTCTATTATGTTTAATCAAATTTATGATTTTTCTTAGCATTGTTATTTATATTTAATGTTTTAGATCATTTTTCAGTCTTGCTTCATAATGTTTAGATGTTTTTTCTTTTCTTTTCTTCTATGCTTATTATGTTCTATGACATTATGTATTGTTTCTATTATGTTTAATCAAAATTATGGTTTTCCTTATCATTATTATTTATATTTTAAATTTTAGAGTACTTTAGAGTCTTGGCTCATAATATTCTTAACTAGGTTCATTTTTCTTGGTATGTATGTTACAATCTTAAATATTGTTCTTCTCTATAAAGAAATTCAAAATAGTAATATTTTATGTTTATTAACCATTCATATACTTTCTTTACTAGATAAACGCTAACTTCTCATTGCAGTTACCTTTGTGTCTTGGTATACAAACACTATAATCATGTAAGTATTTTTAAGATTCAATACTATTATGAAATTTACGTTATATATTTATTAAATTATAGATTAAGTGAGAAGAGCCCATACCCATTAAGTGAGAAGAGCCCATACCCATTAGAAAAAAATCATGAAGGCAAGAAGAATGAATCACATAGGCAGTGAGCTTGGGAAACCAAAGAAAATAAACAAAACTTTTGAGTAAAGTGAAAAATCAATAAGATACAAATGTCTATTAATAACTCTATAATTCTATTGTTTATAATTTAGCTACACATATTTCTATGCTATTGACCTATATATGAATTGCTCATAACCATTCTCTACACCGAAATAATTGTGCTTGATTGTTGCCAAGGTTCTTAATAGTTCTTTTCCAAGTGACATAATATCTTCTTGTGGCTCAATTTACTATATTGTTTGTTGTGTTGAAAAACTTCAATCAAAACATCATCTTATTCATCGACATCAATGAGAATAGTATCAGTAAAAGAAGCAAGTATATCATTTCAAATTTGATATATATAGAAAAAAGCATATCATGAACCATTGTGTCGAGTTAGTCAGCTCGAGAGGTCAATGTAATGTTAATAAACCACGCTTCAACCATTCATGGAAGAACAAATCAAATTTAATCAACAGTGTGTCAAAATATCTGCACCTATCACATTTAGGCAAACCATATACAATTACACACTATATTATTATATTTGAAAAAGAATAAGAATTCGCAATAGAATGTTCAGCTTTACTATAGATTACATTCTAAGTAGAACGAGCATTCTTTTCATCGATTCCTATTCTAATTTCAAAAAACATCATGACTGCTATTGCTGTTGAAACTCAAGACACATTTGAAAGATCGACTAGTAGTTATGACCACAAACAGTCATCATTTCTATTTTATAGATTATTTACATCCTAGAGTTTTAGTTATAGTGGAGAACTGCCTTGTTTTATTATTAAAACTGGTCGTCACTACATGTTCTCTACCATGAAGCGTTTTGGAACGTTTTGTTGGTTGCAGGAAAAGGTCCAAATTTCTTTAGTCACGTCCATTTTTGACTAATTTTCATCTCAGCTCAAATCTCGGAGGAAAAGTAGCCTAAATGCCGCTGTCACTAACAGTCTGTGATTTATGGGAGGTAGGCAGAAAACTGAAAAGACTTAGTAGTCTCGGAGGAGAAGTAGCCCAAATGTCACTATCATCAACAGTGTCTGATTATGTTAAATATGTTATATGTAGAGTTTTGGGTCCTTCAAAACTTGTTTGACCTCTTTAATCATGAACAGTCTCTAAATACATTATTCCAAAATGTAAGTTTCCACTGAGATATGGGAGATGAAAAGACTGTCAGTAGCATACGTAATCAGTATTACAGAATTAATTGGGAAGTCTACTGCACGGAATTGTGGAAATTACTCGTAGCTTTCCTTTGCTGTTCAGAATTGTCATCTGTGACCAAAAACTTATCGCACATTGGCTTTAAGAAAAGCACGCAGAATGAGTGTGATGACGCCATTGGTGTAGAACACTCTTATTCTTAAACTAAAATTATTTTTAATTGAAGTTTTTGTTCTTGGTAAGACTAGAAATTTAAAGTAAGCTAAATTATTATTTACTAAGTCACTTACGATATTCTGATTCATATGTTCACAACATTTAAAATATGTTATATGACTTTTTCCTTTTTCTATTTTCAGCATATATGTTTTATAATATCCTCTAGTCTTATCATGAATTTGAATCATGTTTATACTATCTCAAAACAGTTTTTAATACATTTCATGTTTCGGGGCCCCAATCGGGGGGAATCTCTAAGTCTTAGTATTATATAATTTTCTTCTATGTATTTATCTTTCTGCATATCCTTGCCATGGATCTTAAGTGTTGACCATCTCTACACGGCAATTTGTGATGAAAGTCATTTCTTTACTTTGTTCATTAGTTGTGGCTAAATTTTCATTATAATTTTCAGTATGCATTGATATACAAACATTGTTCTCACGCATGTATTTTTAGGGTTTGGTACACTCACTACAAACATTTGCACCGATTTAGCTAATAAAGCAATGACAAAAATGCATAATGATAAAACCTTAAACAAAGTAAAATGACTGTAACAAGAAATAATACTCTTTATTTCATTTGTTCATCTCATTGTTTCGTAAAAAAAATTTAAATCTTTTACATTCTTTTTTTATCTGTACCATAATTAAACCTGCTTTGATCATTGCAGTTGTAGGGTTTTATTAGTTCTTTCTTCCAAAACAAATTATAGACAAGTGAACTTTATACATATAATAGGATCATTACTTATATAAATACCACACAAATTATAACAACCTACAAGTACAAAATTATTTTTGATCTTTTGAACATTTCACAAAAAATATATAGAAACATGCAAAAAGAAAGGATCGCTCTTCTATTATCTCTTCCATAGCCACAATTATTGAAAATTCTTGAGAACTATGGATAAACATCTTCTTTGAAAATTTCTGAACATCTAATCTGCCCATTATCAAGGATGAATAAGAATATAAGTGTGTGTATGATGATCTAATTGTTTTTTATGTTAATCAATTAAAGATTTAAACCATCATTGCATATTAAGAAAATGAGCAATTGAACATGTCTTTGCATTCTACAACTTCTTCTCTATCAATATTTGGTAGTCATTAAATTTATTTTAATAATTATAATATTAACAAAAGTTTAATTTGTATTACAAGCAATCTAATGATACTATCTTTACTTCCAACCACACTTTTATCCATTCTTTTACCTAAAAGATTATTGTTTTAGCTTTGTACATGCTTGGTAAATCTTTCTCCAAATCCTTGTAGATATTGCTCATTATGACTAGGGTTACCAATAGTCCTTGTATAAGTATTGTAACATCTTCTTATGGGTCATTTGTCCTTATTATTTATTCTATTATGATAAATTCTTCAATTAGGACACTATCTTGTTCATCATATAATAATTTAGTACCAATCGAAATAACAACTATATCATTTAAAATTATTGATGTAGAAGGATATATAGTAATAAGAGTTGTATTTAATTGGCCAATATATTAGTTGGTTCCTTTCGCACCATTCTTCGGGGATCAAATATATGCATGTGACCAAAATAACTTGAGTTCTAGTTGAACCATTCTAAAAAATATGGCTTTCAATCCATGCTTAGAGTTATAAATTACCTTGACGATATTATATTATTTTGTTTGATATAGATATTTTGTAAACCTTGAGATTTAAATTTAAAACATTTTATATAAAAAAATACCTAGTTTTAATGGTCTTTCTTTCATTATTTAAATTGATTACTATTTTATGGATTAATAGACACACCATGCCTCACCACTCTCTAGTTCTAGCAAAAATGTTTATAACATCAAGTATAATGCCTTATCTCAATGAGCCTAATTTGACTACTATGTGTTATAATTTTTTGAAATATCTATGTAGGTGCGATATTTTCTTGTTAACATATAACTTATTTTTTTGAGCAACCAACACTAAATACTTAATTAGTTTTTCATAAAGATAAATGGGTTTTACATGGACCTGAAACCAAAAGTTTTACAAAAGTTGGCCATCAGCCAAACATACATAAACCAAGAGCAAAACAGGGGAGCACCCCAAAACAGTCATGAAAGCAAAAGAGACACAGATAGCAAAACAAAGGAAAAGAAAAGAACTCAATTAAGAGAGTGCACCATCTCCTTGTTGTTCTAGATGGAAATCTTGTTGATTTCCTCCAGCTCCTGCATAATGAATCTGGAGGTGCCCTTATTACTGCTCTTGCTTCTGGTCCTGGAACTAGGGCCTATGGTTTTGTTGTCTCCAACAGCCATGTGTTCACCTCCAAGATCTTTCTCAGGTTCACTGTGAATGGATCTGTATTCCACAACCATGGCATTGATCTTTGCTTATGTCGACCAAGTTCTTAAGGTTTATCTTCATCTCTGCCATAGACTATTCCACGTTTTCAATTCTTTTTTCATGATTGCATTTCATCACCTCGACATCTTGGTAGAGCTTCTGGGTCATAATCATGAGCTTCTCAGATTTTCTAGGCTCAGGCAAGGCAGTGAAGATATCAATAATCTCCTTAACCCCCACTTTGAGGATATCAATTTCTCTCTCCACCCACTTCTAGCAGCTCTCCTAGCTTCTGGTCACTTCCATCACCAAGTTCATCAGAGTACTATTCCTCTGTAACCCACTGTCCTATTCTTTAACCATGGTCCCTTGCTTTTCCTTCAAGATGTTGATTGGAATGTCCAGTTTAATTTCCTGATCCGAGGTCTTCAAACCATAGTCCTTGGCCGCAAGCTTCTTCTTTTTAGAAAGGGGCTTGGCCTTAGAAATCAGTTTGCTAATAGATTTATATTTATTGGCTGCCCATCTAGGGGGATTACTACTAAACATCCCAGGGGTGACCATAATCTCCCCTTCTTCCACAGGCTTATAATTAGGGTCGTCAAAAGAAATGGCACCCCCACTATCCTCCAAATCCATTTCCGAGTCAGAGACATCCTGAATATTAGTATGTTGGTATTTCTCAGATAGAGAGGGCACAACTTCAAGTGTCTTAACGTACTCCATGATGAGCACAATAATACCTTCATGAAGAAGAGGATTGTTTGGATTCTCCATATGTTTTTCAAGACTATTTTATAAAGAGGAGGCCAGATAGAAAGGAACAGAAATGATTTTACCATTCCTAAAATGATTCAAAATGGTAAAATGGTAGGAAAAGATACTGGAATATATGTCATCGAGAATAATATACCTCATGATGAACTCGGCCATGTCCTCCCAGGGAGCCATAAGACCTTTCCTGTTGTAGCCACCATCAGCCATTTTGTTAAATCTTGAGCGCTCCATGTCTTTGTCAAAAAGGTTTGCCAAGTCCTCCTCCCCAGTTTTCCAGTCTCTATAGAACCTTCTATTATTCATCACCAGACTAGTAAGCATCATCACCAGGGTTCCATCTAGCTGGTACTCAGCACCATAAGCCCTTAAGATCCCTTCCCTCCACCCATTGACAAAGGATTTCGTGAGTAGAGGAGAAGGGCCATAAAGTCTATCCAAGAAGGGGACAATTCCCCCATCAATGATTTCCTGCCACACTTCCTTATTTTTCTTCCATTTCTCACAAGTAGATGGATCTTGCCTATTTTTGTCCCCACCCATTATGCTCCGCATTGCCAAATAATAGAAAATGGGCCACACCAAAGAAGTCTTTGAACAGTCACAGGAAATTGGCCATACCAGAAAAGTCTTCGAACAGGAGCAGGAAATGGGCCACACAATTAGATAGAAAATCAAGGCACAAGGGAAGTTCCTAGATCTTTGGTTAGGGAAAACAAAAAGGTATCATTTCCCCATCAACTCTATAAAATCATGATTAAAGATCATTGATTAACACAAGTGGGTGGAATCATCATAAGCTAGATCGTACAAGTTTTTTTGGAATGAATCCCTACTACTCCACCATTTAGTCGCCACGTAGCCTACCACCATATTGGCTAGTAGATCCACCACTTTTTTGCCTTCCCGATATACATTCAAAATTTTGAATTCTTCCAACTCATTTATTATATCCCGGCAATCCTTGATCAGATTAGCAATCGTCCAGCTAGGATCCATGCACCCATTCAGACAATTGACAATGTTTAGTGAGTTAGACTCCAGCCAGACTTTTCTAAAGCCTTCTCTTTTAGCCATGTGTAACCTAGTGTGGGGCAACACTGGCCTCTGCAAAGTGGTTGGGTTGGGTGCCCAGAGGGAGCACCACCACAGAAACCAATAGACCCGAATGATTCCTAGCCACTCGTCCACATCTAGTCAGACTAGGATTCCCTTTAGCCATCCCATCCACATTGATTTTGATCCATCCCATAGTGGGGGGATGCCAAAGAACATTTTGTCTGCACAACTTTGTTTTGTGCACTGGAATGGCAATATTCCAATCAATTTGCCACCGATTGATAGTATCTCATTCCTCCTGGAGAGTAGGGAGGGGATGGTCATTCTTTCTGCTGAGGTAGGAGTGTAGAAAATTCTCCTTGGTAGAAATGTGAATTTTAGTAGCCAAAACAAGCACAAGAGATTCCAAATCTCTAAAGACTATTGTTCCTTTCTTTCCAAATACCTCAGGCAATATGAGGAAGAGATAAATTCCAGAGAACTCCCAAAGCCTGATTGTCAAAGGGGCGCTTCAATTCAAACCATATTCTTTGAACTGATTCAAGGAAGACCCAATTAGTGTTCCAGTTGTTAAGGAAGAAATTCCAAATATCCCTCATAAAAGAGCAATGAAGCAGTAGATGGCCATCATTTTCCTCTACTTCTTTGCAAAGAAAATATCTATTAGTAAGAGGAAGACCTCTTTTGTAAAGATTGTCAATGGTAGAGATCTTACCCTACATAAATAGCCAAAAAAAAATGTTAATTTTCAAAATTAAGTGCTTATTCCAGATACCCGCCCTGAAGGGGGTGGGGAAGTTTCTGGAGATGAACTTATAAGCATCGGCAACCTTGAACTTCCTAGAAGAGGAGAAATTCCAGAGCACTTCATTCTCCAAATGAGAGTGGGGGATGTGTATACAATTCAACCAAGGTTGCATAGGTATCAAATCATTATCCATAGAATTGAGATCCAACCAGGCTCCATCTCTAAAATAATCAACCACCTAGGCGCCAGTTTTTCTCAGACATAATTCTTTGAAAGGAGAATCCCAAACAGGATCCAATAGGGGGCCATCACCAATCCACCAGTCATCCAAAAACCTGATTTTGACACCATTCCCCAACACCCATCTACAACCATGCATAATGACTTTGGAGGAGCCAAAGAAGTTGCTCCATAAATCAGAAACAACATTGGGAAGGTCATAAGGTTCCAGAGTGTTTTGGATATCCAGAATGTGGTATTTATGTTTGAAAATGTCAATCCATTCATTATTCTCTTTAAGACATCTCCACATCTATTTGGCCATCAAGGCTTTATTGAAATCTCTCAGATTTCGGATGTCTAGTCCCCCCATGGACTTGGGAAGGCAAACCTAATTCCAAGCCACAAGATGTAATCTATTCTTAGATTCAGTCCCTCTCCACAATTTTTTTTTTGTATTCTTTCTAGTTTTATCAGCAATTTTGGTTGGGATTTTGAATAAACTCATAGCATAAACTGGGAGACTCTTAAGCAAAGCTTTGAGTAGCTGGAGCTTACCAACTTGGCTTAACAAAGTACCTTTCCACCTAGGCAACTTATTCTAGAATTTATCAATAAGGTTCGCCCAGATGAAGTTTAGGGCCGGACCATGGCAGAGGGAGAGACCTAAATAAGAGTCGAGCAGAATTCCAACTTTACACCCAAGAATCAGGGCAATCTTCTTTTTCTTGTGCTCATGGGTGTTAAAGAAAAAAATTGAGCTTTTAGCCAAGCTAATTTTTTGCCTAGAACCTTGTTCATAAGTATCCAGAGTCTTTTTTAAATTATTAGCTTCTTTAACCGAGCCTTCCACCATCAACAAAGTTTCATCTATAAATTGTTGGTGAGAGCATGAGGAGGCCTGAGAGGAGGGCTATAATCCCATAATATTGCCTTTTTTGACTTCCCTCTGATTAATTTTACTGAGAGGTTCACTCATCACAATGAAAAGGAAAGGAGATAGAAGATCCCCTTGTCTAATGCCCTTTGATGAGAGAAGAAACTAGAGGCAGATCAATTAATCAACACTGACAATTTGGGGGTGGACACACATTGATCAATGATCTAGATGAAGTTATCTCTAAATCCAAACACCCTAAGGATTCGAAGAAGAAAACTCCAGTTGACTCTACCAAAAGATTTCAGCGGTCCAATTTTAGAATAAAGCGAGGTATTTTATTGATAGATAGGGAGTGGATATTCTCATGCACTACAATAATGGAATCCAGGATCTGCCTCCCAAGAATAAACCCATTTTGATGCTTAGAAATTAAAGAAAGGATGAAATTTTTAAGTCTGAGCACCAGGATTTTGGTGAAAATTTTATATTAAGAATTGCAAAGACTAATAGGTCTAAAATCCTGAAAAGAGCAGGCATGAGATTTCTTGGAGATGAGGACAAGGAAGGTGGCATTCATCTCCTTTAGGAGAGAGTGGGATCCAAAAAATTCTTGAGCCGTAGTGACCACATCAGAGCAAATAATTTGCCAAAAAATCTGAAAGAAAAATAGAGGCAAACCATCAAGGCCAGGGACTTTGTTACCTTCAAAAGAGAAGATTGCATTGCAAAATTCATTATGAGAGGGAATTCTGGTAAGCCCCAAGTTCATATCCTGAGAGATAATGGCAGGAACCTCTTGCAAGATTTCATTTTGAGCTAGAGGGTCAAAAGGATCATCCACTAAAAGGAGATTAGAGAAAAAATTGATGGCTTCCTAGTAGATCTCTTCATGCTTATGAACCCATCTCTGGCCAATCTAAATTTTATTTATTCTATTAGCAGCTCTGTGTTTAAGGGTTATCATATGAAAGAACTTAGTGTTTTTGTCACCACTTTTAAGTCATAAAGATCTAGATCTCTGTTTCTAGAATTCCTCTTCTTTGGAAATAATATCATGCAATTTAGTCAAAATCTCAATTTCTTTGTTCGAGACATCTTTATCAAGCCCAAAAACTTGTGTATGCTTTTGAACCTCCTCAAGATCCAGTTTGAGCTTATCTTTAATTTTGAAGATATTTCCAAAAGAGGACTTGTTCCAACATTGAATATTGGACTTGACATTAGATAGCTTCTTGGCTATACAAAACATGGTCGTACCCTGGAAATCAATATTTCACCACTCCATAATTTTATCTTGGATGTCAGGGGCCATTAGCCACATTTTCTCAAATCTGAAGGGGTATGCCTTTCTACCAGACAATAGAGACCGAAAGGCAAATAGGGAAGTGGTTTGATCCAACACAGGGCAAGACATTGAGTCTACAGCAAGCATTCTAAATCCAATCAGGAGAGACAAGGCCCTTATCAATCTTAACTTGAATGAGATCCTCCCCACTGTGTCTTTTGGACCAGGTGAACTTAGCACCAATAAGATCCAGATCCAAAAGGCTCAAAGAGTAGATCATGTTAGCCAGGTCTTGTCTACTATCAATAAAGATAGGCATACCCCCATATTTTTCTAAATTTGAGAGTGGGGTGTTAAAATCGCCCAAAAGAACCCATTTCTCATCAGGGAAGAGTGATCTAGCATGGCAAATGGAAGACTAGAGGGTTTTTCTAGCAGATCTCCCAATAGGAGCATCTATGTTGGAAATAATCTAGGAGGATCCATCTTTAAGATTAAATAATCTAGTAGAAATGTGATTAGGAGAAGAGAGAACCACCTTACCATATAGTAGTCTTAGATTCCAAAGGGTGGCAATACCACCCAAAACACCATCTGCATCCAAATAGTGAACACCACAATCTCCAAAAATTGCCAATTTAAGTTTTTCCACTTTGCTACCAAGCATTTTAGTTTCTTGGACAAGGCAAATATCTGATTTATGATCTCTAACAAAATTGGATAGCAGGTCATGCTTGTGGGGGTGATTTAAACCCCTTATATTCCATGAGATGACTTTCATTTAGCATGAGAGGGGGGTCCCATCCCCATTTCTGGTAATGTTCTTTGAGGTCCGTGTGCAATGGCAACTTGACTCTTCCTATCTCTACTAACTGCATTGGGTGGTCTCCCCACCCCCCTGGAGTCCGACCCAGAGTCCATTTTTTGTTTGTTTCTTGTTAACACCCACCTTGAGACCGGAGTATTTTTGCCAATAGGGGAGTTCCTTCTTCTGTTTTTGGGTTTGACCTCAATAAAAGGAGAAGAGTCCTCTAGGGATGATTCTAGCATGGGAGAGGTAAGGGATTTCATTTCAATAAAGTTATCCATATCAACAACCAGTTGAATGTGAATATCCTCAGCAGATCCAGGAGCATTTATAAAAATCTCTTCATCACAGGGGCATCCACAGCAGGGGATTCCCCAATATTCTCCTCAGGGGGTGAGAGTTTCAGATCAAGGGCAGTAGGAAGCAAAATCCCAACCCCCACAATCGGGGTAAGAATAGAAGGAATAGATCCATCCAAATCATTTCTCAAATCTTTCAAAGGAGGCTCTGTGGGTAGGGCATCTGTCTTCTCTAAGAGCGGCATATCATTCCTCTTTCTCCATTCCTTCTTTGGTTTAGACGGACACTGCCTGGCCCAGTGACCCACTTTTTTATAATAGAAACGCGTGAAAGGGATGGATTCATACTTCACTTTTTGCACCCATCTTCTTAGTTTAGAGAAAATATCTATCTCGGAAGGTAGGTTTGTAGATAGTTTAACGTTGACACATAGTCTGGCATAAACCAGATGTCTTTTAGATCTAGTCATTGGGTCAACTGAGATTAGCTCACTAAAACAAGCTACAATACCCGAAAATATTTCTTCTCCCCATAATTTCATGGGTAAACCTGGCAGTCTAACCTAGATAGGGGCTTCATTACATTCCCAGTCTTTGGGATTAAAACCTGGTTCCCACTTTTTAAGGGCCAGCAAGGCTTTGCCTAGCATCTAGGTACCTCCCACCAAAACAGATCAAAAATCTTCTTCACAGGCGAATGAAAAGGAGAAGAAGCCACCAGCCATAGCCACAACATCAATTTGACCCTTACCTTTCCATTTCCTAGACACCCAAGATCTAATAGCCTCAATATTAGGGCATGGTCCAACAAATTTTCCAACCAAGACTAAGTTCATGTGAGCCATATTTTGATCCACAATATAGTCTAGGATAGAGATGGAACAAGCGCCAGAATCTCGATCAAATTTATGCGATACCAGTGAAATGGCCTTACCGTTAAGCTTATCTGCAAAAAGAGAAGCCCATTTTTTGTTGCATTCCATAGAGGGAACCTTATTATTGGGGCCCTCAATCTCACTAGGTTTGTCAGAAATGACAGTTTTACCATTGGCAATATTATGCATGGTACCACCATCTCATGTATCATTTGAGGGCCCATCCAAAGGATCAAGGACCGCTTTTGTAGGGTGAGGCATGAGGGAATCCCCTGAACTCCCAAAACCAAAGTCATTCAAATTCAAACCTGAATCTACTCCCGCATCAACTCCTGCTCCTGCTCCTACTCGTGGAAATTGTGACATAATTTAAATACTTAATTAGTTGATATGCATTTGAATGATGATTTATATTAATGGTGAATCCTTATGGTTTACTAAATAAATTATGGTTTGATTAAATGAAACATTATATATATACTATTATATTATCCTTTCAACATAATGGTTAAACATAAAATGTGTTATTGGGAAAATTTACTTCACAATTAACATACATGTGTCATCTATTCTTTGTAGAGGATTCTTAATGGTGAATAATTAGTTTATAGGTGGTCCAATGTTCTAGAATACCTATAACTAGCTAATCCATTTGCTAATGAGAAACATAAGGCCTCTAATCTTAAAAATAACAACTATGCCCTTGTTTTTTAGATTTGTTAAAATGCTAAGGAAAACATCTCATTCATTATACGAAGGTAAAAATTTAAAATTTTAATAATGATGTGAATTTACTTGAGTTGGTTGGATTTGATTGATGTGATATTTATATATTTATACATTATTTTCTTATATCTCAAAAAGATCAATATTTGTACAAAAAGTTATCTAAAATTGAGTGATTAACTATTGGAAGTCTTTAATATAATAAAAGAAACACTTAGTTAATCACTCAATTATAGATATTTAATTTTCTATTGAGTGATTAACTAGTGGAAAATTAAATATCTATAAAATAAAAAATTAAATATCTATAATTGAGTGATTAACTATAGGATTACCATATATGCTGCAAAATTAAGGCTCTATAAGTTCTATATTTAATTTTCTATTTTGAAATTTCACTTTGCCCAACCTTTGATAGTCTCATTCAAGTAAAGATTGATAGATGCATTCTTTCTTCCTATTGGTATATTTTTATCTCATCTCATCTTTTCTTTGAGATCTATTTTGCTTCAAATTACGGCACTATTCTCTTTAATTGGGATTTGGCTACACCTTTCCTATTCTACCCTTTTCAATTTGAACTTATGTGGTCTCATAACCCCAACTTTAAAGAAAATGATATCTTAATGGTGGAACACATATTTTAAGGGCATGACTATGTTCAAAATTGCTTGTAAACGCAAATTATTTAAAAAGAATATGATAATTTGGAGCAAACAATAATTTGATACTATTTTCACCCAAAAGAAAGATGTGAAATCTTAGTTCTAAGAACAGAAAATGGACATGGAATTATTTGGTGCTACTCGTACCAGAGTTAAGAGTGAAAAGTGTCTTCTAGCTAATCTTCATAATATTGTTTTGAAAGAAGAGCTATTTTAGATACAAGGATCCCTCATCTAATGGGTGAAAGAAGGGGATAGGAATACTATGTTATTTCACTAGTTTTTTATTCATCATAAGAAAAGGAACAAGATTAAGGAGTTGATAGGTTTGGATAGTACTCTCCTCTTGAAAGAGGAAAAAATTCATAGGGTCACGATAAATAAATTTTTCGTCTATGCTCAACTGTCCTCCTATCTCAGACCCAAGAGTTAATGAGATTTCTTAGAAGCTCTATTGGGTTAACCCAAACCTCTTGAGCCTTGAAGATAACATGTTTTTGGAACAAGGTTTTAATAAAGAGGAAGTCAAAGAGGAAGTTTTTTTCCCTTCTTTTAGGAATACTGTGACATTCTGGGGAAGGATTTCATATTAGCTGCTAAGGAGTTCCTATCCTTAGTGATTCCTCTCATAGAGATCAAAAACATTTATATTGTGTTGATTCCTAAGAAGAGAGGCAAATAAAATGACAGATTTTAATTTAACTATTAGTCTTTGTAATACCTTATGCAAGATTTTCTCTAAACTTTTGATTAATAGATACAAGCCCCTTCTTGGAAAATTGATTCATGAATACTAAATAGGGTTTTTTATTGGAACTTAGATCTCTAATGTTGTTCTTGTGGTACATTAATCTCTCCACTTTATGGAGAATAGTAAAAGAGAGAGTATGCTCCTAAAGCTAGACATCTCCAAAGTGTATGACAAGGTGTCATACACTTCTTTCTCCTCAATAGATTTGGTTTTGGGAACTTCTTTCTTCTCACCCATGTTCTCCATATTAGTCAGTGGTTCTCTCTAAGGTTATTTTTAGTCTTCTAGAGGCCTTAGATAAGGAGACCCTTTATCTCCCTATCTTTCCATTCTAATGGCTCATGTTTTAAGAAAGAATATTGAGGCTTGTATCCACAAAGGTTCCTTGAAATTATTTAAGCCTTCTTCAACCCCTTTTATTATTTCACGCCAACAATTTATTGACAACTCTTTTTCTTAGCTTTGCGGTGGTGGTAGAAGCTAACATATGAATCTCTATCTTGTCTAAGTATGAAATTGCATCTGGACGAAAATTCAATTTAGATAAGAGAACTCTCTACTTAAGGAATTTTTCCCCTCATCACTATATTTGCATTGCAAGATTTTGAATTATCATATTTCTAGTCTTCTTGCTTCATATTTGGGCTTACCTCTCACTTCTGGTAAAGTGGAGAATTTTTTTTGGTCTAGTCTATTAGAGCTAATCTAAAGGAAACTGGAAAGTTGAAAAGAAGGTCTTCTGAGTAATGTGGGTAAACTTAAAATTCTAAAATATTCTCTCCAAAGTGCTTCACTGAACCTTCTCTCTTTATTTCATATCATATTCACCTAGTCAAAGAAACTGCATCAAATCTAGAGGATATTTTTTGTGGTATAGAATGCAACAAAAGAAAAGGACATCCTTGGTTCACTAGAGAATGGTCTACTCTAGTAAGGATTCAAGATTTCTTTATATTAGAGACTCTTGATCTCTCAATTTGGACCACCTTACTAAAATTGGAGAGGGACTTACAACAGAGAAAGTGGATTGGTGGAATGTGATGAAGAGAAAATACCTTAATATATACGAGACAATATATCCTTTCTTTCTATTTAGGAGCTTCCTAGGGGATCTCACATATGGCTCAACAATCTGATTAAATCCAAACTAATGCTCCATAAAGGATTTCTTTGGAAGTTTAGGGATGGTATGAATATTAGGTTCTAGAAGGACCCTTAGGCCTTGGCTAGTCCTTTGGAGTTTCACACGTTCTATTATTCTATTGAGAAAGATCTAGCTAATAGATTTGGGATCCTTTTAATGGATTATTAGTACCCTAGCTCTTCCTCACCTAAATGAAAATTTAACCTTGCAGATTTTGAACCTCCACTTCGAATAGTAGTTGATGACCTTCATAGGATTCTGAATAATTTGAGGTTTTTTAAAATAGAATGTGAGCATAATTTGGTGTGGGCTTGTTTTAAGAATAGGAATTACTATATTAAATTGGGTTTTGATCTTCTACTCACTTACCATCATTCTTATTTGAAATGATTGAATATTTGCAGCTCTAAAACTATCATGAAGGCTTAGTGGACGACCCATCATAAAAAGATAATGACTATTAACAATATCTAGAAGAGGGGAATCTCGATCATGAATAGATGTGACTTGTATGAAGAGGTGGAGGAAAGTATTAACTATTTGTTGTTCCACTATCATTATTCCTAGTAAGTCAAACAAATAATTATTAGCATGTTCTTATTGTCTTGGGCATTGCATGTGGACCCAAAATTGGTTTCATTAGGCTGGACCTATTTGTCAACCCATTCTTTGATAAGGGAACTTTGGTGGATGGATTTTGTTCACATGGGATATATCTTATGGAAAGAATGTAATAACAAAAAATTTAGAGATTTTAAGGCTCAATGAGAAGCTCTAGCCTACTCCATTATCAATTAGGTCAAGGAGAATATGAAATCGTTTAGAAAGTTAGAACATTCCCACCTGCATAGCCAAGAAATAGGAAATGGTTGATTCTCTCTCTAATTTACTTCCCCTCCTTATGGGTTTAGGAACAACATAAAATGGTCTCCCTCCCCACTAATACCAGATGGTTAAAAATAAACTTTCATGGGTCTTTCAAAGGGAACCCAAGTCAAGTAGGTGGTGGTGGGATCATCAGAGATCTGTATGGTAGACTGTTGGTGCCCTATGTGACTAACATGGGAATTCAAACATCCATCATGGTAGAAGTGATGGCAAAATTCTGTGGAGCTTATATTGCTAAGGATAGGGGCTACAAAAACAACATTATTGAAGGTGATTCAAAAAATATTATCATGATGCTACAAGGCAAGGCTAAGTTGGGATAGTGTGTGGTGGACCTTATCCCCAAATACCAAGGTTTCATTGCCACCTTTGGCCATGTAGGGATCCAACACACCCTTCTAGAATGAAATAAGATTGTGGATAGGCTAGCAAACCTTTGTCCTTTCTCCAATAATCTCATAATTTAGATGGTGCAACACAAGTTTCCTGAAAATATTCGTGCCATGATTCTTGAAGAAATTAGTCCCAATGAGACCCAAATATTTAAAATTTTATTGATATTTATTATCCTATACATATTGTACTTCAATCATTTATTGATGTGGAATCACTCTATTAAATCTAGTGAAAGCTATTCTTCCTTCAAAATCACCATTAGCTACTATTATCCCAAAGCTAGTTGTAGCATCCCCTTTTTGAACCCTATTAATAGCTTTTATAAGAAAAACATGGGTGGTAATCATAATCAAATTGAGATGGACAAGTGTGATAATTTTAAAAAAATGAAGGTATTTGGAAGAAAATTGTGGAAGGCAATCTGGCAACGTACAATGAGGGCATGACTCAGAGCTTCATCCCTTCTTTGTCTAAGTAATTTTCTCAATCCTAAGATGAGGGAAAAGTTAGAGTGGGTTTTGTGAGGTCTATAATATCTTTGGAAATAATTGTGGTTGCCACAAGTCTTATGTAAAAAGAACGACCTTCCCAAAGAAACATAAGGGTAACTACAAGGCAAATTTTATAAGGTTCCTAAAGCTGAGAGAGAAAGTTGCACACATATAAAGTGGGTTGAAAAGAGATTATTTACCTGGGGTTTGGAAATTTAAGATGAAAGTCCAAGCATATCATCAAATGCTCCTATTGAAATATCACATCCTTCAATAAATGTGGCTCTACTAGTTTCAAAGTAGATTTTTTGAGGCCAAGTAAGAACATGCCAAGTGGCAACTAAGTTGAAAATTCCCCAATTTTTTTGTTCTAAAAAGATATTCAAGAACACCCTCTATCAAAATAGGATGGAATAAACCTAAATTCCCAATAGATCATAAATAGAATTTGATTGCCAAAATATTCCAAGAAGAAATGGCATGCATAAAATGTTGGAAACAATGGATCACTGAGAGGGGGGTGAATTAGTGATTCAAACACTTTTTCTTCAACTGGGATATACCAGTAATATATAAAACAAACTGAGTGCTAACTGGTAGCTCAAATAGTGCAAACTAAGTGTGTGAAATGATTTGTTATAACATCAACATAACTCATCCACAAGAATGCATCACACAACACCAAATATACGAGGAAAACCCAATGCGAGTAAAACCTCGATTAGAAAAGCTGTTGGAGATCTTCTGCTCCAATCCAACCTCACAATGTAAAAGATCTAATTATAATTTTAGGGCACCAACCCTTGATTTATGAGCACCAAATCAAAGGAGCACCAACCCTTGCACAATTCATAGGCTACAACCCCTGCACTAAACACCAACTCAGTGAAAGAAATATAAAACTCAGTTAGACAAATAAGATCCTTGTTGCAAAAGAAGTTTTGCAACCTTACAATATGCTGCTCTGGTGGTTTCAACCTTACTGGTCTGTGTTTCCTCTACACACTCTAGAAGCTTTGCTTTGCTGTCGATTCTGACTTAGCTAAGCCTCCTCTCACAATATCTTCACAATTTAACTCACACTGATCACTCTTTATGAGATGTTTCTTCCTTTCATATTTTCACCTTTGCATCCTATGCTAACTCTATCTATTTGTTCCTTACACCAGTTTACCCTACTTCTCCTTACCGGTACATTGCTTTCTAATAAACACTTCCAATGTTTATCTCTTCGGCTCTTAGAAAGCAGTTTCACAATTACCTTCACTCTTTTGCAGAAACAATCATAGTCTCAAGTAATCATATTTAATCTTGAGCTTTCCCGCCAAAAGTCAAATTAAAACTAGGAGCGGTTAGGGTTTCCTTCTCCCGACCAAATCTACATTCGATCTAATCTGATCCATCTTGGATCAATCACCTGCATTGGTAGAATGCAGTTGTATGCATTTTCCATCATCCAATCTATATTTTCTAAAGATAGAAATCCCGACCATGATTTTCGGCCTTGAAATCTATCGACTCATCTATAACCTAGTTGTTTCCTTCTCAAGGTCCTCTTGCAATCTGATTTCTTTACTTTGATCCAGGTGCCAACAACTCCCTGATCTTTCTCTGTCATTCATTCTTCCTCGAGCCACATCAATCTATTATCATCCCATGATTTGTGGTTGTTTCATTAATATCGATTAACTGTTCCAATAACCATGTCGATGGAAACTTCACCAACATCTACATGCTTTCCACCTTAGCTTCCACATGGCATCATATCAACATACAATCAGCTCACTGACATAAGGTCGGTTTAACTTGAACATTCAACAAACTCATACCGGCACATGCCCTTACTAGTGAGACCTTCTCCTTTTGCTTACCAATAGTGAACACTACACAAGTAGCACATCTTTACCTCTGGTGGTTTGTGATCATTTTAACATTCCGCCTCTTCATCATAAGTAGGCAGCCAACCTTCAAACCGGTTTATGCTCTACCAGTTATCACTCAACATGCTAACACACATATGCATCTCACCTCATACCGGTGAGGTCATTGATAGTCTCAATACCTACTTGTCTTCCACCATATCGGTTGACCATACTTCATGTTAATCTTCTCAATACCTTATTTGTCTTCCACCATACTAGTTCACTCTTCTTTATACCAGGTGGCATACCTCTACTGGTAGACTACCTGCAATACCGATTGACATCAATGACAACTCAATGCCAATAATCTCCCCCTTTTGCATTGATGTCAACATGATCAATTCCGGTTTCTCTCCCCCTTTGACAGCAATGGCAAAGGGAATGTTATTCTAACACCAATAATCTCTCCCTTGACTACAACTAGTTAACACACACTCTCCCCCTGTGTCCATGCTTTATGATTTAAGAGTCATAGGATAGTAACAATGGTTGACTCCCCCCAGAATCATGCATCCTCTTATGCATTTTGGTGTTGCTAGATGGTGGAACAACTCCCATATTTTGTCTCAAGTACTCAAATGAGCCCAAAGGAAGTGGCTTCATAAATATGTCAGCAATCTACTCACCAGTTGGAACATATTCTCCTATGACCTCCTTGTTTGCTACCTTCTCCCTCAAGAAGTGATACTTGATTCCAATGTGTTTGGTTCTTAAGTGCATTATTGGATTCTTGGAGATGTTGATTGCACTTGAGTTATCACACCGGATTGGAATAGGTTTTGGTATCTTCACTTGTATGTCTTTCAATGTCTGCTTCATCTATATAACTTGTGAATAACATGTAGCAGCTGCTATATATTCTTCCTTAGTAGTAGATAATGATATTGAATCTTTCTTCTTGTTGTGTCATGATACTAACCAGTATCCTAAGTAGAAATTACCTCCACTTGTACTTTTTCGGTCATCTATACTTCATGCCCAATCTACATCAGTATAAGCCTGCAAAGCAAAGTCTCCTTTCTTTGGATACCACAAACCATAACTGATAGTTCCTTGTAGATACTTGAATATCTTTCTGACTGCATTTAGGTGAGACTATTTAGGAGCAGCTTGGAATCTTGCTACCATGCGAACAGCTTGTACAATATCAGTTCTAGATGTTGTTAGATACAAAAAACTACCAATCATAGACCTATACAGTGTTTGCTCAACTTCTGGTGAACTTACAACCGGTAACCATGAGAGTACTTACCAGTTTGTTGTCCTCAATTTGAAATTTATTCAGCATGTCTTTCTCATACTTGGTTTGGGAGATGAAAATTCCTTTCTCCTATTGTGAGATCTACAAACTAAGAAAATAGGACAACTCACCCAACATGGACATCTCAAATTTTGTCTTCATCTTATCTACAAATTCTTTACACATGATGTCCTTGTCTCCACCAAAGATAATGTTATCCACATATACAACAACTATAATCATGTGATCTCTAATTACCTTGACATACAAGTTGTTATTTGCATTCCCTTTCCAGAATCCTTGCTCCTTCAAGTATTTGTCCAACCAGGAATACCATGCTCTGGGAGCCTGCTTCAAACCATACACCGATTTCTTTAATCAGTATACAAAAATCTCATCTTCATGCAACAAGTACCCTTCTGATCGTTCCATATACACCTCTTCTTCAAGATTACCATTGATAAAGGCAGATTTTACATTCATCTGATACACTTTATATCCCTTATAGGCTGAGAAGGCTAAAGACATTCTTATTGCCTCTCACCTAGCAACCGGTTCAAAGGTTTCTTCAAAATAAATACCTTCCACTTGAGCATATCCTTTGCAAACTAACCTTGCTTTATGTCAGACTATCTTACCTTCTTCATTAATCTTGTTCTCATAGACCCATTTGGTACCTATGACACTCTTGTCTACTAGTCTAGGAACAAGTTCCCAAGTCTAATTTTTCTCAATTTGTCTCAACTCTTCATCCATTGCATCTACCCACTTCTCACTTTTTCTAGCATCATCAAACATTTTGGGCTCTACTTCAGTCATGAGGCATAAATTTACCTGCTCACTTTCTAGGGCTAATCTACTTCTGGTCTGCACACCTTCATTCCTATCTCCTATGATTTGTTATTCTGAATGATTCTTCTGCACATACCGGTTGGGGATCTTGTTTGGTGCATCTTCTACTGGTCCATTATCAGATTTTTCTTCATATTCAAGATCTGAATCATCAATGTAAGGTGTTAGTACAAATTTCCTTCTATGGGAGTCTTCATCTATTCTCACATTTACACTCTCAACCACTGCTCTCAATCTCTTGTTATAGCATTCGTAGGCTATATTGTTGGTTAAGTATCCCAAGAAGATTCCTTCATCACTCCCGAAATCAAAAATTCTTAATCCATCAGCATCTTTCTTGATGAAACACTTACTTCCAAACACTCTGAAGTGCTTGAGTGATGGTTTTCTTTCATAACATAACTCATAAGGATTCATTCTACTATTCACTCTTAACTGTACCCGGTTTAATGTGTAGACTGTAGTATGAACTACTTCCTTCCAGTATATATCTGGTATGTTGGCCTCATTCAACATTGTCTGGGCCATCTCCTTCACTGTTCTATTTTACCTCTCCACCACCCCATTTTGCTGAGGTGTCCTTGCAATTGAATACTGTCTTTGGATTCCATTTCTCTCACAATAGTCAACAAACTCATTTGAAGAAAATTATGCACTCTGGTCTAATCTTAAGCATTTTACCTGGTACCCACATTCATTTTCTACAATCTTCCTAAAAATATTGAATCTTTCAAATGCTTGTGAATTATCATGCAGGAAGGTTACCTAAGTCATTCTTGAGTAATCATCTATAAGCAACATGAAATACCTTTCAGGAACAAATGCTCTAGTCCTTGTTGGCCCACATAAGTATGTATGTATCAACCCTAAAGGTCCTGAGGTGCTATATTCCCTTGTTTTAAAGCTGACCTTTGCTTGCTTACCTCTGACACATTCATCACAGAATGTGCTTGCCAGTTTTATGATCTGAGGTATGTTTCTGACACACTAGTTCTTGCTTATCTTAACTAGACTATCAAAGTTCACATGTCCTAATCTTCGGTACCACAACCAACTTTCATCAACCTATCCCATCATGCATTGGGACTTGTAGCATTCCTTCAGATTATAGATATTTCCATTTGTTCTCTTTCCTTCTACCACAACCTGACCGGTACTCTACTTTCTTATCTGGCAACCGGTAGAGTCAAATGTAAATTTATACCCTTTGTCACACATCTGACTTACACTCAATGGGTTATGCTTCAGTCCTTCCACATAGTACACATCATGAGCCTTGAGCTTGCCATCAATTTTTAGTGTACCCCAACCTTTGATATTGATGGAGGAGTTGTCACCAAACTGGACTGAACTGCCATTCCAATCATCAAGCTTGATGAACTTTTTCTTGCCTTCGATCATGTGATTTGAGCAACCACTATCAACTACCCATAGATTCCTCCTTTTAGCATGTAGAGCAGTCTACACAATCAGGCTGGACTCTGTCTTGTTTTTCTCCTTCTCTACCCATACCAGTTTCTCTTCTTTCTTTTCCTCTTCTGTCACTTTGTGTTCTGGTTTTGTTTCTAACCTTGCACTCCATACTATTTTCTTTTTCTTTTCAGTTCTTGGCTTACAATACCTTGCTATGTGATCAAAATTTTGACACTTATAACATTTAACATTAGCACTGTAAGATGTACTCAAAGCATTTTTGTAGGACATTTGCACATTACTCCTACATTCATAACTCTTGTGACCAAACTCATTACAATTATAACATGTGACATTTGTACTTTGTAATGTAGCAAATGAGTTCTTATTCTCAAAACTAGGGTTTAAATTCATCTTCCTACAATTTGCCATTTTATGACCAAACTTATTACATTGGTGACAATAACCATGAAAATTTGGAACATACCAGTTTGGTTGTCTTGAACCTGCAAACAGCTGCCTCATTGGGGCTCTTCCTTTCATGTTGCTAACTCTGGTGAATCCTTCATGATCAACCTTTGCATTTCTCCTTGGATCTTCATGTCGATACATTGAGTATGTTCTTCGGTTCATTGATTGAGTTTACCGGTTTGTGTGGTGGTTTCTAGTAGCATCTGCATATGTCTTCTTGTCGGTATTCTTTCTTACCGTGAATGTCTTCTTCTCTTCACCTTCATTTGAAGAAGTTAATTGTATCTCCTTACCAAATGTGTCTTTGTTGTTTTAACTTTGTCCTTCTTGAAAACCTAAGCCACTGGTATCTTTAGATTGTTTCTTTTGGCTCAGCATCCTGTCCAAGGCTTCAGTGTTGCCTTCATATTTATTTCTCACTTTTATTTCTTCCTTATTTTCTCTAATTCCTTCCAGAGTTTTACTATTTTTTCTTTCAGATTTTGATGCTCCTTTAACTTTTCACTCAAATGGGTACTAGTAACTTCATAGATCCTCTTGGCTTCTTCTAGTTGGATTTTTAGATCTGCAATAGTTTTCTTGGATTCTTCAAGAGATTGCTCCAACAACTCTTTTTCTTCAGCTACAGCCCTTTTACCTTCTTCAAATCTCTTCTTGTTTTCTTTAGCTCATCCAAAGCACTAATGAGTTCAGCTTCTAGATCTACTTCTCCTTCTTCTTCTTCTTCTTCTTCTTCTTCTTCTTCTTCTTCTTCTTCTTCTTCTTCTTCTTCTTCTTCTTCTTGTATCGAGACATCTTGGGCCATGAAAAGATTTGCTTTGATTTCATCCTCACTGCAGAAATCATTAGAGGCACTATCATCATCTGAGATATCATTTTCATGAGTGTAGAGACTGCTCTATTTCTAGTTTCCTCTTTTACCATACCGGTGAGCACTCTTCTTCTTGTCTTTAGCGGTAGATCTGCTACCACTTGATTGATCATCTGCACCATAAGGACATTTGGCAGCAAAACGTCCAATTTGCCACAACTGAAGCATTTCAAAGGTAGTTTCCCTTTGTACTTCCTAGAACCTCTTCTCAGTCTTCTCACAAAGTTGGCCATAATTTCATCAGTCTTTACTGGTTGCACCATGAGAAGACACTTATTTTCCTTTTCGTGATGCTTTGAATGCAACTTCTTTCTTTACAGCCTCAGTATCAATAGTCCTCATCTCATAAGAGTTAGGGAACCATACAACTCATCCATTGTAAATACTTTCAGATCTTTTGCTTCTTCTATTGATGAGACCTTTGTATCATACTTAGATGTAAGAGATCTAAGTACTTTCTTCACTACCACCTCATCTTTTATTTCTTCTCCAAGCCCTCTAATGGTGTTTGTTGTTTCATCAATCCTTCGGAGATAGTCAGCAATCTTGTCTTCATCTCTCATCTTCAAACCCTCAAGTTGTTCTCTTAATGTCTATAACTTGGCTTCCTTGACTTTAGCATCGCCTTCAAATAACTTCTGCAACTTATCCCAAGTTTCTTTGGTAGAAGAGCAATGCATGACTTTAACAAACTCATTAACAAATAACCCACTAAGAATGGAATTTTTATATTTATCATTGTTCTCATATTCCTTCTTATGATCATCTAGATCAGTAGGGGGATTTTTAGGGATTGTATACCCATTCACAACTGACATCCATACATCACAACCTAGAGAGGACAAATAGGTTTCCATTCTTCTACTCTGAAATGCATAGTTGACCCCATCAAACATAGGGGCTTTTGAGAAGGCAGATTCATTTCTTGTCATTGTGAACACTTAATAGGATCTACCCAAGCTAGAGAATGCTTGGACAAAATAGGCTACCTATGCTCTAATACCAATTGTTGGACATAATGGATCACTTACAGGTGGGTGAATCAGTGATTTAAACACTTTTTCTTCAACAGGGATATACCGGTAATATATAAAACAAATTGAGTGCTAACTAGTAGCTCAAACAGTGCAAACTAAGTGTGTGAAAAGATTTTCTATAACATCAACATAACTCATCCACAAGAATGCATCACACAACACCAGATATACGAGGAAAACCAATGTGGGTAGAACCTCGGTGAGCATAGTTGTTGGAGATCGTCTACTCCAATCTAACCTCACAAATCTGATTACAATTTTAGGGCACCAACCCTTGATTTATGAGCACCAACCCTTGCACAATTTATAGGCTACAACCCCTCCACTAAGTACAAAATCAGTGAAAGCAATATAAAACTTAGTTATAGAAATGAGATACCTGTTGCAAAAGAAGTTTTGCAACCTTACAATATTCTACTTTGTCGGTTTCAACCATACCAATCTATGTTTCGTCTACACACTCTACAAGCTTTGCTTTGCTGCTGATTCTGACTTAGCTAAGTCTCCTCTAACAATATCTTCACAATTTAACTCACACTAATCACTCTTTATGCGATGTTGCTTCCTTTCATATTTTCACCTATGCATCCTATGCTAACTCTGTTGGTTTGTTCCTTACACTGGTTTTCCCTGCTTCTCCTTATCGATACATTCCTTTCTCATAAACACTTCAAGTGTTTATATCTTAGACTCTCGGAAAGCAGTTTCACACTTACCTTCACTCTTTTGCAGCAACAATCGCAGTCTCAAGTCATCATATTTAATCTTTATCTTTCCCGCCAAAAGTTAAATTCAAACTAGGAGCGGTTAGGGTTTCCTTCTCTCGACCAAATCTGCATTCGATCTAATCCGATCCATCTTGGATCAATCACCTAGATTGGAGGAATACAACTGCACGCGTTTTCCATCATCCAATGTATATTTGCTAAAGAGAGCAATTTCAACCATGATTTTTGGCCTTGAAATCTATCGACTCATTTATGACCTAGCTATTTCCTTCTTGAGGTCCTCTTGCAGTCTGATTTCTTTGCTTCGATCTAGCCACCAACAACTCCCTGATCTTTCTCTGTTATTTATTCTTCCTTGAGCTGCATAAATCTGTTATCATCTCATGATTTGTGGTTGTTTCATTAATGTCGACTAACTATTCCAACAACCATGTTGATGGAAACTTCACCGACCTCTGCATGCTTGCCACCTCAACTTCCACATGGCATCATATTGACATACACTCAACTCACTGACACAAGGTTGGTTTAACAAACATTCAACAAACTCATACCAGAACAAGCCCTTACCAGTGAGACCTTCTCATTCTGCTAACTGGTAGTGCACACTACATCAGTAGAACATCTTCACCTCCAGTGGTTTGTGATCATTTTAACATTCTACCTCTTCATCATAAGTAGGCAGCCAACCTTCAAACTGGTTTATTGTCTACCGGTTATCACTCAACATGCTAACACACACATGTATCTCACCTTATACTGGTAAGGTCACTGATAGTCTCAATACCTACTTGTCTTCTACTATATCGGTTGACAAGCCTTCATGTTAATCTTCTCAATACCTTATTTGTCTTACACCATACCGATTCACTCTGCTTTATACCGCGTGACATACCTCTACCAGCAACCTGCCTGCAATACCGATTGACATCAATGACAACTCAATGCCAACGTAAAATTGTTTAATTTTTAAATGATGAAAGACCCAGGTGGCATTCATGCTTGCACCTAAGGCAAGAGGTTGTTGTGAAAATCCTTCATGCAATAAAATTGTAATAATAGTCATGATTGTTAAAGACACGCGATAAGTATGTAGAGGGGAATCTAGTTGCAAAAATCATTTCATCTCTAGTAGAATTTTTCCCGTAGAGCCTATGGGCATATTTGTAATATGGATTCTGAATTCATTAGAGAGATTTCAACACTTTTAAAGAGTAGAAGTTTCATAATCCCATTTCGTAGATAAAATATAAGAATATTTCAGAGTTTCATACTTTGTGCTTGTGATCTAACCTTAGCATGTTTGTTCTTAGGATGGGCATTGGACTATGCCTTTGTTTGCCTTTTGTTTGCTTTACTTAAATTGGTATGCTATGTGTCATTTTAAGTTTGAAGCACTTTTTTCTTACTCATTTTGGCTTTTTCATTTCATGTTAATCCAAAGATAATGGTTCATCTAGTGGAAATCATTTTGCTAGTACTCAGGTTTGGAAATGAGCTATGCCATTAGAGATAAATGTTTTAAGAATGATTAGTTATTGTGAAAGTCTCCAACAATCCCTTAGTTTCTCTTTGAGCCTTACGAGATGCAATCCATGGGAGGATTGGAAAGTGGTACGCTATGTCTGCATGAATTTTTGTATTTTGTTCTCCTCTCAACAATGAAGAGTTGTGGTGTGATGTGCTCATTTATGAGAGTCATTATCTCTCTATCATTTTCATAAAAAGGGGAATTAAAAGTGTTGTAAGAGATTTGCATTTGGTGTTTTACCCCTATTTAGCTTTATGTTTCTATTTTTCTCCCTTTCCCTCCCCCTTTCAGAATGAATAGTCGGCTTCTACAATCATGGATGTTGTTTAATAGAGTTCAAAAGAGGTCCCACAATAGTGAAACTTCTTGGCTGCCCTTATTTAAGGTGTGAGCCTTCTTAGGGATCAACAATTAGGACATTTGGTCTTTATTTTTATTAATTACCATTTTATATGACATGTTAATTCAAAATTAATCTTTTAGCTCATATTAAAGCTAGTAGCTTTTCTCATTATGACATACAATCTTTATGATAATGAAGTTATGCTAAATTAATCACATGGGTCTAGGAATTAAATGTAGAATCCACAACATCAAGTTTTCAAAAAAAATTATTCACCATTATTGTGAAGATGATTGAATTTTTAAGTAATGTTGGGGGAGGATAAATATTATTCACTAATGATCCACTCGCACCTCTCGTCAAGGGCTTGGAATGGTTTTGTATTGTCCCTCCCTAATTCATCTTTTGATTTATGCATCAATAGACTTGTTTAGACTTTTATGTGATGTTTAATTAATACTCGTGGATTAATTCATATTTCAGATGCTTATTAATGATGTTAGACATTCTATACTGACATTTGATACACTATTAGATGATGATATATCCTGTTTTATTATGATGGATGGACTTATACTTGATGATTTATATGCACTCATTATCCATGATGGATTACATTGCTTATGAGGTTATGATGGCATCTTAATAGTACTAACCCTATTTCATAATTATATTGGATGTATTGATACTATGATTGTTTTGATTGCATTGTGACTGTATTTGTGATAAAGACAATGTCATATAACTCATTACGAGCATGATATGATGTAGAGATTCTCTTCACTTGTCTAATTAATTAATATATCTGTAATTTTATGTGTTGTCTTGTTAATATTGGTGGATGCAAGATTGTAGGTACTAGACATTGACTCCACCCAGTCTCACAGCTCTCAGTGTGTCTTTATCCTAATGGCAAGTTGATCGGAGGTGACATGAGTTCCTTCTACACACTCTAGGCTTAAGTTGATATCCTTGTCAATAAGTGCCTTGACTTAAGTCGGTGGTTAGAGTTTTGTGATGTGTTGTTTGAACCTATCTCAGGTTGCCTTGTGGTGTTATGATTATTTAATTAATTAATAATTTGTTAATATAGTTTATTAATATTAAAATTAAATTAATGCATAGTTTTGATATATAAATATTATAGGGTGATTTATTGTTTAGGATTAATAATTTTTTTTAGTAATGTTTATTAAGCGTTGATTTATTGGATTTATATTTAATTGGTGCTTTTATATAAATATTTGATGATTTAATGTTTAATTGGATATTATTATTTAATTATTTATTGTTTAATTATTATTGATCTAATGTTATTATTTGAGACTTTATATTCAATTGGGTATTTATTTATTATGCCCATGGTTTATTTTATTATTGGTTATTTTTATTATTTGAATTCTCTTTAACCCATTTGGGTTATTTAATTAATATCTATCTTACCTACCCTATTTTATTATTCATAGAGAGATTTGGGCAAGTAAACAATATTATTTTATATTTTCTTACCTCGATTTTATGCACGGTTGGTAGGAAGTATTTTATTTCTAATTATTTTGATTGGTCTGTTTATTGCATAGTTTTGAATGAATTTTTATAAATATATTTTCTGAGATTTTAAGGGGGTTGGCTTGTTGGAGAATTATTTTGCATTTTCTAAAGAGCTCTTAGTTTCAATTTTGGATTTGGCTTGGAGCTTGTTTGGATTTGGATTGGGCTTTGTCAAATTTCCATAGACCATTCTTCCATTATCGAGGTTGGAGGAATAATTCCTTATGTTTTTTTAAATGGAAAATCTTTTTTACTCTGCGTTTGTGGAAAGATTGTTTGCTTGGGAGATTGGATGATTTATCAAATTGTTAGATGAATATAAATGTGCATAAATAATTATGGAATTAAATTATTTTATATGGTTTTGATTCATCACAGGAAGCTAGGTTTTGTTTTGTATTTAACGTGAATGATTATATCTTTTGCTCCCTATATTATGTTGAAATATGATTGTGTTTGTTTTTATTAGTCTCTATTGGTTTGTCTTACCTACATCCTTAGAAAATTATGGTTGTGTCATAAGTTGTTTTTGGGAGGCTTATTGTCTTGTTGTCTGACTCATAGAGACACCTATGTGTTGTTGATGTCAGGAGCAGAAATGTTGTTATGTCTCGATTGAACAATTATTTATTTATTTGCAATTTTTCCCAAGTTTATGTCTCTTATCACGCCCATTCTGGGTTGGAATTTTGTGTCATATTGCATGCTTAATGTCTTTTGGGCATTTTTTGAGAATTTTGGTTTTCTGTATCCGAGTCTTTTTGCCTCAGTAATGAAGGCACTAAAACACCTTATATATGCACTATTTCAGCATATGTTCTAGAGTATTTGATATATGTGCTACTTAATTTAATATATGCATTGTTTGGTGTATTGTATGCACAGTTCTGAGTAGTGAATGCACTATTTTACTGGGTTTAAGCATTGTAGGATAGTGAAAAAGAACTAATCTATCTAATATAAGTGTTGTCAAATATAATGAATGTTTTGCATTGTTGTGCATAAGTGGTAATATTCTCCATTTATTGTGTTTTTGTCATTTTGACATTTTGTATTGAATTTTTTCGATATACTCTTTGTACCAAAGGGTGTTTTTGATATTCTTGAAATTTTCAAAGTTTCTTATAGTTTAGATTTAGATATTTGTTTATGTTTATAGCATTGACAAGATGATTTCTGCCTTGTCATTGAGGATTGTGTTGTTATCGCTCCAACAAGATGGTTTATTCCTTGTTGTAAAGGTTTACATTGCTTTTGTCTCCTACGAGATGATGTGTGCCTCTCTATAGAGGAATGTTTGATTTTGCTGAGAAAGAGGATTATGCCTTGATCATGTTTATTGATTATTATTTGAGGCTCTTGATTTATTATGTGATTTCATTTTGTGGCATTTTGTCTATCCTTTCAGATTTGCATATGTTTATGTGGATGCATTGTTGTGCTTATGTGAACCTCCTTGTTGATTCTATTCTATGTGATTACCCTAAGGTCTTTGAACATGGTTAGGGGTAGTGGGCTTCAATGTGATGGTTGGGGTCATGATGTAATAGACTATCAAGAGGTTCCTTGTATAGATGCTTGAAGTCTAGACCACAAACAATACATTGGAAGTTTTCTTGATTTTAAATAAGTGATAACCATAATAATTAATTACATGGGCTAGGTAATTAGGATTCATCTAAACAAGATAATTAAATTATTTTGGTGCCCCACCTCATATCCCTTGAGTGGAGACTCATAATGAGCATGGGAAGGTCATGGAGACGACATAACGAAACTCCCTTGATTCTCTCATAGGTTGAGATGATTCCACATGTCTATCAGGATGACAGGTGGATATCTTCTAGTGTTGGGTGGAGATCCCAATTTTAATAGATTATTTCCCTTCTATGTGAGGATGTCGTGTAATGAAACTCTTCCCTACATGTATCCTTGTTCCATATGCCATGGTTATTGGTTACCCTCTAGGAGTTTTATCCTTTCAGTGTAGGCATGTGATGTGATTTGCATTATTTGTTCATGTGGTTGTTTACTTGTTGGGATCTATTTGATTTTTAGGTGTCGGCCTAGGTCTAGAGTGTGTGTGGGACCTTGTGCCATCTCCTAGAATGGGGGCTGGCTCCTTATGGTTCCACATGGTTGGGTGGTTTGATGCCTTCTTCTATTGGTAAGTTCTTTATAGGATGCTCTTTGTGCATGGATGTGGATTTTATATCTCTTCATCTTTTGGATGGATTCTTGGAGCAAATTGGTGCATTATGATTCATGTAGGGTTCATGGGATTGTTGTATTTGTAGATGGAGTATCATGTACCTTGATGTAAAGGATATTGTATTTATATGTTATGGAGAAGGATGCAATAGGATCGTGATCATGATTATTGCAATAGAATATGTTATTGTAATCCTTGTTGATTCTATGATTGTATCTTGCGTATTGTTCATCTATGGAAATAAGGATTTAAATTTATGGTTGCATAAGTGTTATTGGATTAGTCTTGGATGGAATTAAGTGAATGTTCTTGGATTAAAAGATGTTATTTCCTTATTGTACTTATCTCTTGTGATTGATTATGTAAGTAAAATTTTTATATTGTGAAAGGTTCATTCTTATTAAAGGAAATTAATTAGCTATGTTGTATGTGATGCTCTGGTTAATTAGAAAAACAGGTTTTAAGGACCCAAAACCTTTTACAAAAAGATCAAAAGATAGATCAGCAAAGAACAACTAGACCAGCATAAAGGCAACAAGAAAAAGATTAGCAAGATAGCCAGCAACCCAAATGAATAGAAAAAACCTAGGAACAACAAAGCAGAAAAAACTAGAAATAAAGACCTAGATAGGTAGCAACACCTACAGAGACTTAAGAAGTTCAGCAGCCTTGATGACCAACAGGTCATAATTCAGCGAAGCAACTTTCAGCTCTTGGATTTCCTTGTTTGGCTTTTTCTCCCTCTTCTTGCCTCTGGTCCTCATTCTTGGTCCTTGCACACCTTCCATGCCCTCCATGTCAGGTTCCAGCTCTAGGGATCCCTTCTCATTCTCCAACTTATTGATCAGGATTTTGATATTGTCAGCCGAGGCCTTCAGAATGTTATAACTCTATTCAGCAATGCTTCTCAAACAGGTATCGATTTTGTTGAGTCTGTTTTCAGTATCCACCATTCTCTGGTCCCTAACAATGTCATTACTTTTTATTTCCTCCAGGGCCTTCTCCACTTGCTCAAACCTTGGATTGAAGGCATCCCTAATCTCTTCAGCTCTGGCAATAGTCTTTCCCAAATCATCAACATACTCAGCCATGGATTTACCTTCACCGATGCTAATAGTCTCCAGAATTTTATTCCTATGACTCAGGTTCTTGTTTTCCTCCACAGCTTTCTTGTGACTGTTTATGATCCAGTCGAGGGTATCCACAAACCCCTTCAAACCCTCTAAAGAAGGGTTAGAAGGGGGGCTTTTTTCACCAACCTTGGCCTCATCAATTTTGGGGTCTTCACCATCGGTATTCTGTTTGACATCACCACCAACACTCTAGTTGAAATCATCCTCCATAATCTCCTCCTCAACTTTTTGGTCCACATCAGAATCCTTGCTCTGCTTTTTGCCCTCCATCTCCGGCTCATAATTGACCTGTCTTTTCTTCTTTTTCCTTTTTCTGAAAAGAAGATTTAGGTTTCTTCTTGTGAGGGGATGGAGAATCATCCTTTTCAAAGTCCTCAGAGACCTTCGAGGAGGAGGAAGAGTGAATCTGGAAGACCTTCTCTTTGCTTTGTTTCTTGCCCTTGGAAGAGGATGGCTTATTGCTCTCCTATTTTCTTTTCTTACCCAATTCAACCTCAGAGTCTTCCATACTCTCCTCAGTCTCACTTTTTGAATCACCGATAGAATCCTCGCCCACAGAAAATTCAGAGTTCGACCCTTCCTCCTCAGATTCAAAGACAGAAAGCTAGGGATGGGTGATTTGATTATCTTTAATATGATCATAGATTAGAACCATTACACATTGGTGCATAGCAATGTTTCCGTTAGGGTTCTCTCTATGGGCTTTGATAGTGGCATTCATCAAGCAAATCAGGAAATAGGGTATGCTAACTTTGTCTTCATACCAGAAGTGGTTGAGCATCACGAAATGGTAGTCGTACGCTTTGGTAAATCTACCATCCAGAGTGATGTAGCACATGATTGCAAATAGAACCTCCCTCCAAGGCTTAGCGAAGGCCCTGGGAGGGTAGTAGGTCTTGCTAAGCCTAACCAGGCGCTTCTTCTCCTTCGTAGTTTCAGGGTATCACTCGATGGCCTCCTTGCTAAGCTTTATGTCCCTATAGAAATTACTTCCCTCCCTCTAAAGACCCTTCACCTGAGCAATCAGGTCTTCATCGACGATAATAGTTTGATCTCCCATTTTCAAGGTGCCCTTCCTCCGATTTTTGGTGAAAAACTTAGTGATTTTAGCATCCCTCCCATGGAGTCTTTCCATGTACTTCATTAACCTGCCCTTCTACAAGATACTCCAGATTTCCTCCTTTTGTTTCCATTCTTTACAATTATTGGGCTCATAGTGACGCCTGTTACCTCCCATGATTTCACAGCTCAAACCAGAAAATTGAGAGTTGCAGATAGATAATGGAAATAAATCTCTAGATGTGGCCCCGAAAACCCAAAAAGCATGGGAGAAGGTGGCATTCGTCTTATCATTATTGGTACTGACACAATAATAATTAATATTATCCCTCCAAGTCATGTTATTAATCATTATAAAATCCATTTAAAATCTTTGAGGTGCAGTTACATCGATCCATATAATGTTGTATGTGATGTTGAGTAATGGAATAATGATGATATGATAGTAATTTAGAGAATGGAAAATTACAAACATTTGGATTGGTGCTATTAAAATGAACCTATCAGAGTTAATGGCATTTGTATAGCAATTAGAAGTATTCATGATAGTTAAATACATGGATGATCTTTTATGTTATTATAATAAATGGATGTGTAGAAGAAATGCTAGAATGTGATTTGTAGACACCTAAAATTGTCCTCTTTAATTCAATAAATATTTTTATTTATTTAATTAATTCATTTAGCCTCTTGTAGCCTTTTTTCTAATTTAAATAAATACTTTTACTTATTTAAATTATCCATTCCTAAATTAAATAAATATTTTATTTATTTAAATTGTCCCACTTCCTCTATTAATTATATAGATATTTATTTATTTAATTAATTCATTATCTTTTTTCTTATATGATACATCTCATTCATCTCTTAATTCCTACACCAGCTAGACCCTTTCATTATTTTGTTATTTCTTCTACCTAATCTTTAAACCTAGCCAACCATTTATCTTTACACCTCTTAATCTTATCCCTCCATTTCTTATAGTGTTCTCTATATAAGAGGATTCCCTCTTCCTTTTCAACCCTAATGACTGTGGCAATCAAGCCTTCTTGCGATCAAGCTATCAACCACAATCTTCTCTTTGTTGAGCTCTTGTGCACACATAAAATCTAAGAGAAAATATATCAAACAAGATCAATGGAGATAGGAGACAATGGAGATTGAAACTCTACTTGACATGTGAATGGCAATATTGCTTTATTTTTGTTGATTTACATGATCTTAGGTATCTCTATTGGTATTAGTGAATGTTTCATTGTATGACCTAAATTGTTTATGGTTGAATCTTTATGGTTTTACAATAGTTTATCATCATCACTTTTCACCATATACATAATTGATTATGGTAGTGATTATGGCAATGCTATGTCCTTAGTACTGTATTAAGTAGTGACATTAAGATATCCTAGCGAATATTGATTGATGAAATATATTTATTTCCACTTTCATATTGTTCTCTTATGATTATGTTTAAATTCATTAAGTGCATATGTGGTACACACACATACACATGTATGTATGTGTGTGTTTATATGTGTGTGTGTGTGTGTGTGTGTGTATAAATATATTTATGGATATATACATATATATCTATATATGTATATGTATGTATGTATGTATATATATGTACATATATATACATATATACATATATACATACATATTTACATACATACATACATACATACACACACACACATATATATGTATATATGTATATGTACGTGTATATGTGTATGTATATACATACACATATACACATATATATATGCATAATATATACATACACACACACACACACACACACACACACACACATTTATGTGTATACATATACATATACATATTTTTTGTGTGTGTATGTGTATGTTGTATTAGTTTTTCATGTAAACAAAAATTAAATTATCTCCATTGCATGTTAGTTGTTTATATCTCTTTATGGTATTTTGTTAGGCATTACAAGTTTTATCTTGATATTACATTTCTAAGTTTAAATCTCCATTTCTAATATTTATCTTTTATTTATTATTTTTTACATATTTATACACTCTTGAGTTGGTTTTTACATCACCTTTTGATTGATTCATCTAGGGCTTACTCTAATATACTGTAGTAGGGTTTCATTTTGAATTTATGCATGTAATTTCATGCCACAATCTTAAACACACTTAAGGTTTAGAGAATACAATTTATTTTAATTCTAATTAAATGATTGTGGGGGTTGAAATACTAAAATAGGGGCTTGACCAAGGAAAAATCACATATAGCCACCATAATTTTTCCTCTGTTTCTACTTGCACAGGTGTAGATGTAAAATTTATGACATTTTGAAGGTACAAAAAAGTCAAGCTTACAAAAATAAAGATAGTCACTACAACTTAAAGAAAAAAATCATAGACATGAATTCTTAGCACCCTAGTCCTACCTATTTTGGCTAGATTTTAAGGAATGAGAGTTTTGTGTCAATTGATCTTAAATCTAGACAAATATTGTTCTTTGGATAACTTTTGGAGTAAGTCATTCAACTTACTAGTCTAGTATAGAAATGATTTTCTTTCAATCATAGGTGCACCTCTTCATCTTTGTCCTATTTATATAGAGTTTAGTTAATTTTTGTATATCTACAAATTTATTTTATCAATTTATATTATTATTCATGCATGCTTTTAGACCTTATTAGACAACATCTAGAAATCAATCAATCTGGATCTGATATATAAAAAAGGAATAAAATTTAGGTTGTTTGATTCTCTTTTACTTGAGTGAGTCAAACTAAACACTTTCTATCTACTTGTATTCCATATTTTTATGGGAAAGAGGTTGTTTCTATACAATTACTATCTATATTAGTCTACATCTATCTTCCATATCAAAGTCTACCATTGTTTTAAGATGAAACCTCACTAAAAATATATAAAACTTGCATGTGCTAGTGGAAAAAGATATAGATAGTTAAATGGTGTGTTCATATTGCCTCCTTTAATGCTTATATTCTCTTTCATCATCTAGTAATTGTATTTATTTCCTTGCTTCAAAAATTATAAGGGTCTCTTGATTGCTCCTTGAGCTTAGAGAAAGACTCACTAGGCTTATACAATTTATTTATTTTTAGTAGTGTATTGGTATTTCTAATTTAAATTTTGAGTTAAGGCTTGGAGAAACTTAATTACAAGATGTAGATTCTCACCCTTTTCCTTCAGTTACTAGGAAACAAATGCATTATTCATAGAACTAGAAAGAGACTACAACCATCTTAGGTGATCATAAAGTACCTTGAATGAATGAAATGTGAATGTGTCTCCTAATATACTAATAGTGGAATATAAGGTAGAAGAGAACCCCTAAAAGGTTCATCAAAGAATTTACATTATAAAAATATATGATTTAACATCCTTGTCCTTCTCATAAGCCTATTAAAGTAATTTTAGAATCTTTAACTTTACCATAAAGTCCTCAATGGAAGAAAATGCATTAGATGCCAATATATTTGATTCTTCATCAATCTATAATGCTCATAACTCATTAACCATAAGAAAAAATTCCTCATACTAGCACCAATAGAAAATCATGTAGAAAGGTTGACTTTTCTTCCTTATCTAATAAATAATGACAACTTGCTTTTTACTGTAGACTACTATTTAAAATTTAAATGAGAAAAACAAACAATAATACTTTTCTTTTCTTCTTTATCCCATAAAAAAATTGCAACTTTTTTTCACGTATATTAAATTTTTTTTTTTATTATTATCTTACTAAATGTTTAGAAAATAGATATTTAATTCAATTTTTATGAGATTTACTCTGAAATATAGAAATTAATTTCCCCACTTTAATTTTATTTTTAAAATTTGATATCTATTGACATATTTGTAAGGAAAGCACAATGTGGAAGACACTCTCCAAATGTCAATTTGCAAGGAAAGAAAGCATGTATTAAATTGAATTTACAGAACTTAAATATGTGCATAGACAAATGGATAAAGAAAAACAAAATAGACAAAACACAATAGAGAAAGAACACAACAGTTACGTGGGAAAACCCTTATGGGAAAAAAAAACCACCACCTAAAAGAGATCACTTTATTTCAGTAAACATATGATTACAATAAAGTTTCAGATCTTTCCTTTCAGACATTCATCTCAGAACTCTTTTCACAGACTAATAGAACAAAAAAGTATATCATTCAAAATGCTGAACATAGCAAATAGCCAACACCCAATATCGGTTTTCATCTAGGTACATATACGTCTGAAACAATCCCTATCTATTCAACTGTCTATTCGTTCAAACATCGGGAAGCTCAACTATCTGTCCATTCATGAACTTGTGAAAACATATTATCCCACATTCACGAGGAGGCAAGTCAATTCATATTCTTATACACCGGTGTAACCACATTAACTGTCCGCATGATAAAACTTTTGACACTTGACCCATGTGGACATTTGTGGTAAGTCACCACTAATCACGAGAACTCCCTCTATTAGCAAGACCAATTTTGACTTACTTCGATCCCCGATGAATAAGCAATGTGGCTTTATTGGCAGAACACCCTCAACGGTTACCTCAATCGCCAATAGGCGACTTCATCGGCATAACGCATTCTATCGAACAAATCTCCATCAAGCTATTCCAATAGAATGAGTTCATCGACATAGGTTACTCAGAATAGCACGAACAAAGGTCAAGTGAATTCGAGGCACTTTTCCAACAAACTCCCACTTGAAGAGGAATTCACTGGACTGCTTAACGTTTTCAGATGTTACTGAGAACCATGGGTATGAAGACCATAGAGCTAGAAAACCACTTGTACTTGTAAGTGCTTGCTAGTTTTGTTAAGGCATCTGCAACATTTTCTAGAGTGTCTACCTTATTTAGATTTACTTTTCCATGTTCCACCATGTCATGAACAAAGTGATATTGCAAATTAATATGTTTAGTATTGGCATGGAATATAGGATTCTTTTCCAAAAAAATGGCACTCTGTCTGTCACAAAAAACTTCAATTGACCTTGCATCAAAACCAATATCAGAAATCAAATGCCTAAGCCAAACAACTTCTTTACAAGTATGTGTGGCAACCTTGTATTTCGCCTCTATATTGGACAAAGTGACTACAGGTTGCCACTTGCTCATCCAACTGATAGCACCACTATTCAACATGAATATATATCCACTGGTGGATCTCTTGTTGTCAATGTCCCCTGCCCAATGAGAATCCACATATCCTTGAATTCTGATAGTCCTCTGTGATCCAACTAAATGTCCATGGTAAGACAGAGCATACTGAGAAGTACCTCTCAATTATCTAAACACTCTCTTCACATCATCCCAATGCAACCTTCCTGAATTTGCCATAAATCTACTAAGTACTCCCACTGGTTGGGTAATGTCTGATCTGGTACAAACCATCACATACATAAGACTGCCAATAGCACTTGCATATGGTACATCCTTCATGTCATCAATATCCATTTGAGATTTGGGACTGTCATGCACAGATAACTTTTTTCCCTCCAGGATCAGAACAACTTGTTGTTTACAGTCAGACATATTAAACCTATCAAGAACATTAGTAATATATTTTGTCTGACTGAGCCAAAGCTTTTTCTTAGATTTGTCCCTTTCAATTTCCATTCTTGGAATGTACTTTCCTTCCCCCAAGTCTTTCATTTCAAATTTCAAGAACAATTGAGATTTCAAATCTAAGATCATACTTTTACCATTTCCAATGAATAACATGTCGTCTACGTACAAAGAAATGATAAGAATCCTATCACCTTCAGTTTTGTAGTACACACAATGATTGGCTTTAGATCTCACAAATCCTAAAGATAATACATAGGTATCATATTTATGATACCACATTCTGGAAGATTATTTCAAACCATAAAGAGACTTTTTGAGTTTACATACCAAATGTTCTTTACCTTTTTCCACAAAGTTCTCTCGCTAGGACATATAAATTTCTTCTTCAAGATCACCATGAAGAGAAGTTGTCTTCACATCCATCTGCTCAACTTCCCAATAATACGCTGCTACGAGTGACAAAAGAAATCTAATAGATGTCAGCTTAGCTACATGAGAGAATATTTCTCCATAGTCAATACCTTCCTTTTGAGAGTACCCCTTTGCAACCAGTCTTGCCTTGCACTTATCAATGCTACCATCTGGACCATACTTCTTCTTAAATAACCACTTATAGCCCACAGGATTCCTGCCTTTAGGCAATGGTACCAGATCCCAAGTTACATTCTTTTCCAATGATGTCATTTCATCATTCATGGCTTCCAACCAAGAATCTTAATCAAACATGTTGATAGCCCCTTTCACAGTCCTAGGCTCATCAACATCCCTAAGAAAAGTATAGGCACAATTAACATCCAACATTGAGTAGTTAAACCTTTATGGTGAATAACCATATGTATTAGGTTGTCATCTCTCATGTGTGGGTCTCCTTTCTACCTGTGGTGACACTTCATGAGATTCAATAGGAGGTTCATCATCATGTTCTTCTTCTAAACTTTTAGAGCTGCTTGAACTCTCTATATTTTTAGGTACATTTGGAGTTTGTATTTCCTCTCCTAGTGGAATTTAAACCACATCTTTTTCTTTCTTTTATATTTGTTGATCTATTGACACGGGTTTTAGCTCATGTAAGATTACACTTGTGTTGTACACAACCTTACCAGTCACAGGATTATAAAGCTTGTATCCTTTCACACCAATGTCATACCCAATGAAAATACATTTGACTTCTTTGTTATCCAACTTAGATCTATTTACTTCAGGCATATGTGCATATGCCTCTGAACCAAAAACATGAATGTGTCTTAAAGAGGACTTCTTACTAGACCATGCTTCCATACGTGTCTTGTCTACCAATGTTGAAGTAGGAGAACGATTCAGTAGGTAACATGATGTAGCAACTGCTTTAGCCCAAAAATTTTTGTTCGAAACCAGCACTACTCAACATGCTTCTTGCTTTCTCCATCAGAGACCGATTCAACCTTTCAGCAACTTCATTTTGTTGTGGAGTGTAAGGTGTAGTCATATGCCTCTTTATTCCACGATCTTTGCAATACTGTTCAAACTCTGCAGAACAAAACTCACCACCATTATCAGTCCTTAAGCATTTAATTTTCCTGCTAGTCTGATTTTCAACTAAGTTTTTAAACTCCTTAAACTAACTGAACACTTATGATTTACTTTTCAAAAAGTATACAAATGCCCTTCTCGAATAATGATCTATGAAAGAGACATAATATCTAGACTTCGATAACGAAGGAACATTTACTGGACCAAATACATCATAGTGAATATAATCCAGCAAACCAGAAGATCTATGAGTACTAGAATAAAAAGTGACACAGTGTTGCTTTCCATATATACAATGTTCACAAAATTAGAACTCAAAATTACAATCATCAAGCCCCTCTACTAGATTCTTATTTTTTAGAGCTTTTAAGCCCTTCTCTCCAATGTGACCAACCCTATGATGCCATAACATTGTTTTCTCTGCAAGAAGTTTAACTTCAATAGAGTTTACATCATGTGTTAACACGATAGTTTTTTCAGATTTTACAGAGACATTATAACAACACACAGGTTTAGCATTTAACCTATACAGAGTTCCAATGCGTTCACCCTTAGCCAATATAATAGACCCTCTAGTCATCTTACAACCACCAGACACAAAAGTTACCTGAACTCCAACATCATTTAGCTTACTAACAGAGAGTAGATGTCTAGCTAGACCTAGTATATGAAGAACTCCATTGATTCCCTTTATTCTTCCCTCAAGAAATTGGATTCTTACTCTACCTCTCCCTAAGATATCTAGTGTTGAATCATTTGCTAGGAACACCTTTCCACTAGCATACGGTTCATACTTTGAGAACCACTCTTTATGAGATGTCATATGGAATGTTGCCCCTGAATCAACCAACCATACATCATCAGATGTAGGCACTCATAGAGCCACTACAAAGGTGTTTGCATCACTCTGAGAAGACTCAGTATCAGAAGTATTCTTCTTCTTCTCCTCCTCTTTGCAATCCTTTCAGATATGGCCTTTCTATCCACAACTCCAGCATTTCACCTTGGACTTCTTTCTAGGAGACTTTGCCCTCTCTTGTGACTTGGATTTGGACTTTTTGTCTTTTTTTTGTATTTGTCCTTTGACCTGCCTCGAACAGCAAGAGCCTCTTTATCCACCTCAAAATATTTCCTTCTCATCTCTTCTGATAAAAGAGAAGCAACCACCTCATCCATTTTAAACTTGGTAGTAGTATTCTCAATGGTCATTACCAAGTGGTCCCACGTGTCAGGCAAGGAACAAAACAACAGCATACAACAGTCTTCTTCCATAATTGTATCTCCCACAAAAGTTAACTATGCAAGGACCATGTTGAAAGCATTCAAATTATCTACTACAGACATCCCTCCATCCATCTTCAAAGAGTATAACTTCCTTCTCAAGAAAAGTTTATTGACCAAGGATTTGCTCTGATAAATATCTCCCAATTTCTTCCACAGAAAACAAGCAGTCTTCTCCTCATGAACATTCAATAGAACAGAATTTGCAAGGCTTAATCTTAGTAGTCCTCTGGCCTTTCGGTCTGCTAAGTCCCAATCCTCTTGCTTCATGCCTAAAGGTTTCTGTCGAGACACAACAACCTAAAGATCATGGTCAACTAGCAAATCTTCAACTTTAAGTTTCCACAACTCAAATTTTGAGGCTTTGAACTTCTCAATGTCCATTCGCCCAGAAGTGCTCACCATCTCAATCTGCAGATAGAACAAGTAGACTCTCTACTAGACTCCCACTGAAACAAAATTGACACAAAAAACTGACCCTACCCAACAAGGATAACACAACTGGCCAGGCTCTGATACCACTTGTAAGGAAAGCATAGTGTGGAAGACGCTCTCCAAATGTCAATTTGCAAGGAAATAAAGCAATTATGTATTAAATTGAATTTACAAAACTTAAAGATGTGCACAGACAAATGGATAAAGAAAAACCAAACAGACAAAACACAATAGAGAAAGAACACAAGAGTTATGTGGGAAAACCCTTACAGGAAAAAAAACCCACCACCTAAAAGAGATCACTTTATTTTAGTAAACATATGATTACAATAAAGTTTCAGCTCTTTCCTTTCAGACATTCATTCTCAGAACTCTTTTCACAAACTAATAGAACAAAATAGTATATCATTCAAAATGCAGAACTTAGCAAATAGCCAACACCCAATATCGGTTTTCCTCTGGGTACATATACGTCTGAAACAATCCCTATATGTTCAACTGTATGTTTGTTCAATCGTCAGGAAACTCAACTATCTATCCATTCATGAACTCGTGAGAACATATTATCCCACATTCACCAGGAGGTGAGTCGGTTCGTATTCTTATACACCGATGCGACCACATTAACTGTCTGCATGATAAAAAATTTGACCATTGACCCGTGTGGACATTTGTGGTAAGTCACCACTCATCGAGAGAACTCCCTCTATTGGAAAGAGCATAATGCGAACAAAGGCCAAGTGAATTTGAGGCACTTTTCCAACAACATTTTTTATAAATTTAGAAAGTATAGATATATCAGTAAATAACTTCAAATATCATTTGTTAAAACATTCAACTGTTTATAGATAAATTATATTTCATATTGTATTTAAGTTTACAAAATATTCAAAATCAATGAAAACATTCCTTAAATACTTTGCAAAAGAATCGCTGTACATATCGAATTAAACAAATATCTTTTAATGTGTTCCATTGTACAAATAATTTCAAACATCTCATTTAAAACTGTCATAATTTAAGAAATAGAGTTCAAATATATTACACTTTAAATAGTGTCTAGCGAGGCAAATAAGATTCAATTAACCAATTCCATGTATGCGATAGTAAATGCACCTCAACAATCCATTCATCTGTATAAGCCGGCTGACTTGGCACACCCCATAAAAGTCACATTTGATGGATTTTTCTGTCTAAGTAATATTGGTTGAACGCAGGGATGTTTCTCTTATCTAACGTTTACAGAAATCACCTTTTTAAATATAATTAAGAGATATTAAAGTAAATAAGCTTTGTGAAGTTGAGGTTTACAATCCAAGTTTATCTTGGAAAAACAATAAAATTTGGGAGTGATTCAAAAATTAATTTTTTGATAAATGTGTGTCAATTTTTATTAAATTAAAAATATTTATTTATATTCACAATTATAAACCTGAACAACAAGGCAGCATAGTTCCCGCCAAATTCTCACAAAACCATTTTGTTATTTGAATTTGAGAAGTAAAAGAATAAGAGGAGATTGACATGTTATATAGATAATAGATGCTATATTAAGCTTGAACACTCTAAATTTCACTCATTCAACCATTCTTAATTTAGAATTATAATTATGTGTATGTTCTAATCGGAACATAGATAATGATTGAACAGTAAGTAATTTAATAGCTTTGTAGAATGTAGGAGATTTTAAAAGAATATATGAAACAAATCAATAATTTAAATGTTAAACATTTTACATTCATTGTGCATTGTACATGGAGATAATTTAATAGCTTTGTAGAATTTAGGAGATTTGAAAAGAATATGAAACAAATCAAACGATATATGGATGACACTAATGTCTGTTGGCCCCACGGCTTGGACATGTTAGAGGAGTTTCATGCTCACCTCAACAACATTTCGCCTTCTATTGCCTTCACCAAAGAACTTGAATCCAACAACCTTTTATCTTTTCTTGCGGTCTTAATCTGTAAAAAGCCTGATGGATCCCTTGGTCATCGGGTGTTTCGCAAAACTACCCACACTGACCTATATCTTCATTCGACTTCTCATCACCACCCTAGCCAGAAAGTTGGGATCCTCAAAACCCTGGCTTTGAGAGCCTATCGGATTTGTGATGAGGATAACTTAGACCAAGAGCTCTCCCATCTTCGTCAAGTCTTCAAATGGAATGGCTACTCAAACAAGCAGATCTCTAAGGCCTTCCTCCAAGCCAAATCTCATTACCTTTCCATCTCTAATCCCCTGCCCTCCCCACCATCTCAAGCCCCATTTGTCTCTCTCCCTTATGTCGAAGGCATATCTCACAACATCTCAAAAATCCTTGTGAAAAAAGGTCTCCAATGTGCCTTCAAACCTATTTCCACCATTAAGAGGCATGCCCCTTAGCTTAAGGACACTAGGGATGCCTTCTTAGAGTCAGGTGTCTACAAGATTGCATGCTCTTGTGGTACTCCATACATTGGATAAACATGTCGTTCGTTCATGACTAGAATAAAAGAGCATTGCGCCGACATTAAGCATGAACGGGCCCTCAAATCAGCCTTAGCTGAGCATTCCTCTACTACCAAGCACCATATTTGTTTGGAGGACACTCAAATATTGTACATAGGGAGAACAACTTTTTCAAGAGGAAAGTTAAAGAGGCCATTGCTATTATTCATCACCCCTCCAATCTTAATCGAGACGATGGGTTAAACCTTAGTACCTCGTGGCACCCCCTGCTTCCTATCATCCAGTACCATCCCTGCCCCCCACCTTGACTTCTCCCCCTCTTTCGTTTTCCTTTGTGCGTCTCCCTCTCCCCCTTTCGTCCCTTTGCATATTTGTATATTTTCAATTATATATACGTATATAGATATATACATATGTATATTTATATATGCATTTGTCTATTGGTATATGCAATTGATGATATACATATATGGTTTTCTGTCTTTGCCTTTTGGTATAGGTTTGTGTTTATTCACACACACACACACACATATATATATATGTATACATTTTGATTTATTTATATTTTTCTGACTTTATTTATTTTATTCTTTGTTGCTTTTTAGTGGTTTGTTTATGTAGCTTGGCTTTCCGTTTTCTTTGGGTGGTTATTCCTAGGAGTTTTTTGGTCCCCCATCCTTCAAATGGTTTTTTCTTTTTCTTTTCCTTTCTCCTTGTTCTTCGTGCCCTCCGCCACCCCACTCCTCTTTATATTTAGTCTCAAATCTGCAACTGAACATCTTTCATGTCTTTGGAATTCTTTTCATCCTAATGATGAATCACGGAGTGTGATTCGAAACGTTGATGGAAAAAAAATACACAAAATCGAATCCAAAAAAATAAACTCGTAAATAATTTAGTTGTTAAACATTTTACTTTCCTATACAGGGATTTTTGGTTCAAGTTCATTTTAAATTTTACTATTGTTTATCGAGAATTATTTATTTAAAATATTATTTTTATATTGTGAGCTATATTAGGTTTCATTTTTAGTATTTTCATAAATTATTATTCTATATTTTAATTTTATGAAAATAGATAATCAATTTCGTTATATTTTTTAAAAAACTTCAATGAATGGAGATTTAAAATTAACGAGTTTTATGAAACATTGGTTAATAAATATAATTGGAGGTAAGTGGACATGAAAGTAAAATATTTTTATTATTTAGTAATTTATTTATTTATTATATTCATAATTATTATAATTATTATTATCATAATAATAAAATAATTTATTATTTTATATTTTAGACTTATTAAAAACTTTTAGGCCTATAATATTTTCTTTGATACATCTATAAAATATGTTTACTTTCCATAATGAAATATTTACAAAATCTTGAAGAAGATAAGTAAAATTATTTTTTGATTTTAATAATTTATTTATTTATTATTTTAATTATCATTATATTTTTATTACAATTGAAAATTACAATAATTAATAAAATTTTATTCAATAGTTAGAATAAATTTAAATTTAAATATTAAAAAGATATTATTATTGATTTTTAATGCATTTTTTTTTTTTGGTTTAATTGTATAGTTTTGAATAATCATAGAGTTTTATGAAAAGAGATTAATCAATTCAGTTTCAAAAATTTTAAATTTTTTTTAAATCTATAAACTGTAATGCCACATGTGAGATAGTTTTATTATAAACAAATTTGGTTCGTGACAAAATGTTTTGCCCAATCACAACAGACATAAAATGATTTTTATTGGCATATCTATAAAAAATATTTACTTTTCCTAGTAAAATGCCTGTAAACTTGGAAAAGATTTGCTTTTCTTGATTTTGATTGATTGCTGTTAAAAAATTTATTCACTTGTTAACTATGTTTCAAAAGGCAACCTTGTCTATAATTCCACAAAGTATCAAAGAAAAAAAAAACAATAGATAAAAAATCTTCTTAATTCTAAAAACTTATTTCATAGATCTTAATAATATGTACATAATCTAACGATATTTAACACATCAAACATAACATTAGATAGGATGGTTTTATTTATTCAGATTCCATACATTCAATTCACTGACGAATAGACATTAATCTCAAATTAAAGAATAATTAATTCACAGTTGTACAGAAAAAATATTTTATTTCATTACAAGTACATCACCATTGAAACACCGAAGGTGATGTTTCTATGTCTGTGAAAGCAGCACTGATGATATTAATGATTATTTACTGTCGTTTAAGAAACAAGACAGAATCATTTATGAAAGAAAAAATAACAGAACTAATAAATATTGCATTCAAAAAGTTACAGCAAAACTTAAATGGCCCTTAGGCCAGGAACGAGTAAACAAAGAACTTGGTACAGGAAAAATTGATTACTGCTTACAAAATTTACTCAGTATTCACTGTAGCGTGCGCCAAAACCATAACTTCTCACCAACCAGACTGGCAAGTCATTCATTTTCATCCCACACGAGAAAAAAACCCACTTCTACGACATAGTTTTAGTATACTCTGAATGAATATAAATATGTGCAGCTGCACACATGTCTGCAAATACGTAAAGAAAGTTTGAAAATTTATAGAAAACAAAATGGCTTTTGGAAGAGAAGTTGCAGTTACCATTACTTTTGTAGTTTTGGGAATGCGATGTTTGCTTGTGCTGGGTAAGTAACATGGTGGAAGAGCATAGATAGTTTATATACTAGCTGTTTATATTGATAGATTTCATATAATTTATATTTTGTTATTGATAATATATTTTAGTTTGTCGCAGTAGGATATGGTGATGGTTAAGTTATAGTGTTGTTTTTGTTATCAAGATTCAAATTTCATTGAGATGTTATTGTGGAATGTTTAAATAGAGAAGTCTTTTATTTATGTTATGATAAAATATTAGGTCGACTTAAAAAACCTTTAGACATTAGAGAGTAATTTTATGTGATTATAGGAGGCATGGAATGTGAAACGCTGCCGGTAGAATTGTGCGCTTTCTCTGTGTCATCGACTGGTTTTCGCTGTATTCTTGAGAAGAATTACTCACCGGCCGAAACATCATCATTATACCAATGCAAGGTAATGATTTTTTCTTATAAATAGAGTGGTGCATTAAAATTTCATGCAATAATGAGTTGCACGTGTGATTTGCATGCAACTGTATTTCAGTCGTCGGCCATCATGGCGGAGGAGATGAGAGAATGGATTGAGAGTGAAGAGTGTGTGGAAACTTGTGGGTTGCACAGAATGAGCGTGGGCATGTCGACTGATGAACTTAACGAATATTCTGAATTCTCTTATAAATTGTGCTCAGACAAGTGCCTAACTAGTTGCCCTAACGTTGTGGATCTATACCTCACTCTTGCTGCAGAAGAAGGTAATATAATTCAAGAACTTTTTTATTTAACATGTATCACAAATTTTAACACATATACACAATTTCTTTTATATGCATTGTCCTTGAGATTTAGTTTCTCATTTCTTATAATATAATTAAAAGTAATAAAATAGAAACTTTTTTCTATCTTATCTTTTGTATACTTTATGTAGATTAAAAATTCTATTGTTTTTGCTTGTCTCATCATTTTATTTGTAACTTTGTATCTATTATTGTGTAGTGTGTAGTGGTATGGTACATTCTTAAGATCTAAAATGTTATTTCTTAGAGATCTACAATAATTTAGTTATGAATATTTTTAAAACATTTTCTTTACCACAAGGTTAATTTTATAAGTTTAGGTTAAAATTTTTGTTTCTTTAGAATTGTTGCAAGGAGGTTCCTCTTTATCCGCCGAGTAATATGTCTATAAATAGATAGAAGAAAATTTCTTTAATTCTATAGTAAATTTATATATTGTATGCATTATAGATATATGTATTTATTTTGAATTTGACAATAATGACAATAATTCTTTGAGAGCTTTTGGATTAGATTGTGTGCCAAACTTTTTTTTTTAAAATGGATTGTTAAAAATTTTTAATAATTCTTTTAGAGCTTCTAGATGTTAAAAATTCTAGCACACAATCTAATCCAGAAGCTCTAAAAGAATTATAATATTGATTGTGGAAATATGATAGAGTTAATAATGACAATGCTGACAGGAATATATTTACCACATTTATGTGAAGCTCACAACAAATATAGTAGAAGAATAGCATTCCAATTTCAGAAAGGAAAAGCGAATGGGAATGGAAATGGAAATGGAAATGATATTGATAATGAGAATGAGCGTGAGAGTGAGGATGGCCCTGCACCTGCACCAGGACCCACTGCTCCTGCACCCAATGAAGGCATAGATTAAGGCCACATTTTTTTATTTTATATCTAATTAGAAATGTGTCAATGATATTAATGTATTGATAGAGTAGGAGATATTTGTCAAATTTATAATATTGATGTATCGATAGAATAGTAGTTGCTACTGATATTTATAATCCTTTGCTTCAATGATGATAGCATGAATTTAATGCTTGGTACTTCTTTAGTGTTAAGAAATAAAGAAATTTCATCTTGTTTGTGTATTAAAATGTATTAAAATTTTATTGTTCAAGAGATTTGGAGAAGAAAAATATACAATAAGAAAATTAAATTATAAACATTGGATTTGGTTTTTTTAAATTTTCTACTAAATATTTTAATTTGATAAATAATATTATAAAATAAAATGTACTTTATATAGACATATTTAATGAAGCATTTTTTTTAAACAAATTATTGGCATTCAACTTCAAATCTAAAATTCACAATATAGAAATCTTTATCATTATTGAAAATAAAATTTATGAAAGTTGCCATTTATTTTAGACTAACTAAAATAGTATCACTTGTCAACTTTTCAAACTAATACTATGTAAAAAATAAATAATTAATTTAAATTACCATCATACAAAATATGGTAAAAATCATTAAGATCTCAATTGAGACTCTAGATGATTGCAAAATTCTTGATCACTCCAATCTAACAAATTATTATAATTTTAATATAATTTTTGAGATTTTTCTCCATGTAAAATATCAATTCAAACAAACTCTCAAATAAAAAGTTATGACCTTTGAAAGTTCCTGCATCATTCTCCTCTAGTTTAAAAGAACATAGCACCTATAATTTTCTTTCTTAGCATGCATGTCACTTATCTTGATCCATCAAACTTTAAATTAACCGTATGTTACAATCCATGTGTTATATTTTTCTGATATCACTTCCCATTATACCATATAAATATTATACTAACCTCATCTTATGCATATTGTCTTCTTGTCCAAGATCTAGGCATTTTTTTCATTTTTCTTACTTGGATCTTGTTGTTGCTAGTCCACTCTTTTCTCATCTTCATCATCATGATCATATCCATGAAAAAAAATATAAATAAGAAACATTAGAAAAAGAAAAAATGTAAAAATACATTAGTGATGCAGGAGCATCAAGGTCCATAGGAAATCCAACATCATCCAAAAAAATATCTCTACTTTTTGTGATTCTATTTTCTTTTCATTTTTTATTTATTTTTGGTCTTTTACTTAAAAAGATATTTATGTTGTCTATTGGCCAACTTACAAAATTTTAAAGTTTTGTTGGATTTATGAACTAACTAGTTTATTGAAGCAATATGAAAGGTCTATTGGTTTTGTAAACGAACTAGCTTACCAAAGGAATTTTAGAGCTTTGTTGGATTTGAAAAAAAGTTGGCTCATTAAAATAGAGTAAGCTATGAATGACTTATATTTCGATGTTTTTCAAATCAATAATTACAACAATTACTTAGTTTTAGAAAACTTTTGAGTTCATGAAATATTTTACTAGTCAAAATGTGAGTTTTCCAAAGTGGTTCATAAGTTTAGAGTTTATCCAAATTGCTAGTTGTCAAAACATAAAAAAATGTTACACCATAGAGCCTATGATATCCAATTGCTAATAAATCATCAAATCACCAAAGAAGAAACAAATGGGAAAAAGGAACATATAGTTTGTAGAAAATTGAGCTTATCATGTAGAAGTGGATGATTTGGCCTTGCAAAATAGGAATCATCTACAAGCTCACCATGTGTCACAAAGAAAGATCAAGAAAGGATAATTTTTGAAAAAACCTAAGACTTATTTACCGATATAGAAAATAATTAATATAAATAATGAATGGAATCTCTATGGAAAGGATGCATGAAACCATAGATAAAAAACTTAAAGCTATATTAAATTAGCTAATGCCAAGTGTTACAATCATAATTAATGAGACAACCTAAGCTATTATAGCCTAATTAAATAAAAGGGAAAAATACCTAAGTTTAGCATAAGCAGATAAACTAATTAAATGACCTAGTAAATAAAATAACTAGAAAATGTCCTAATTACTCAAATACCCCTCGTTAAGATTAACTTATAGATAAGATATAGAGCTAATGAATTCAAAATGCAAGCATGAATAGGTCCCAAAACAAGGTCTAATTAGGTACCCATGTACAAATAAACATGATGCAACTCTCACAAATGGAGGAAAGGAGAGAAAACAAGTGGGAGAAAAATCCTCTCTAAAAGAGAAAAAAAGAAATGAAAAAGAGTACATGTAGCTAAGCATGAAGGACTCCAAATGTTCCCCCAAGTACTGAATTGGTCTCATAAGCATAATCAATATTTTCCCTATAGGAGGGATAAGAGGACATGATGTATCCCCCACATCAAACAAAAGCTCAAATGTCGAAGGTGAAAGCTCAAAGATGAATGTTGATGAAGATCTAAGAGTAGAAAACCACATTCCTCTCCTTTGGAAGAAAAAAATCCAATGACCAAGTTAGAAGAAAATTCTTGAAAGGAGATGGGAGGTGTTGGTGTAATTATATATTCATATTGGATATAATTACACTTTACTGAAGTTTACTTAGGTACATGCATAACATAGTAGTTTTCATATGAGACACCTAGGGAGATGTACTACATTGGGAGTGTGTATGTAGGAGAATTTCCACCTTTGATGGTGTGATCTTGTTATTACTTTATCATATCCACTTATTGTGGAGCGATAATTCCACCTTTGGTGGGTGATCCACCTCAAGTGGAATATTTTGCTATTTCTCCTGCCTACTCTTGTATCTCATTGAGCCACATGTAATAATTGTGTGCTCTCTTGTCTCTTAGCCTTTCCTTTATAAGCACACCCATCTACATTGTATGTAATAACTTTTGATGATCCAATTGATCAGTATTTTTATCTTGATTAGAATATAGTTTATTATTATCAATCTATTTTGTCTCTTTTGTTTTATTCAATGTGCTCTTGATCTCGGCTATTTTCAACAAATTCTCACATGATATCAAAGCCTATAGGGCTTCATTGATTAGTCATTTTGGAGAACTTTTGGAGGTTTCTAATTTTGGATCTGGGGAGTTGCTCTTTTTGGGTGTGTCCTATGGTGATTTAGACCTCACCGTTGAGTCCGAGTGGCCATTTCCATGAATTTTGAGTATAAATTTTCCTATGTTGGATGAAAATTAAATTTTGGGCCTTGGAAAAAAAATTTAGCTAATTTGGCTAGCAGTGCGGATTTTTTCAAAAAAAAATTAAAATATATATATATTTTTTTTTTTTCGAATTTATTTTATTTTCAATTTAATTATATTCGCAGATTTCTAAGTTTCATTATAAAAAGTTTTTTTATATTTAAAAAAAATATTATTATACGGGGGGGTTTGCCCCACTCCCCGACCGTCGTACTTTGTCGTGTTTATTGCTTTACGCAGGGAGCATAGCGACTGGCCCCCACCGCTACTGCTCTCTCACCAGTTGTTTGTTTGCCGCCCCGGCCATCGGTTTTCCACCCCTCCACCGAGCTGTCCCCGGGTCCCCGCCGCTGCTCGTCGGCTCTCCTCTGCAGCCCGGTCCCATCTACTTCGATGACGCTCCTAGCTCCGCCACTCTCCATTCACTTCCTCCGCCCATCGGCTGCTCTGCGCACTGCTGCCCCGCCTCAGCCATCCCCACTACCGCTCCTGTTTGCCAACAGACTCAAAAGCCCGGGCCTCCATCATACACATGGTGACATATTATTGGTCCATGCAGACACCGTATACGCCACGCAGCTCCATCCCATTCGATAACAGTTGGCAGTATGTATTGCCATGCACACCTGCGACATCATTGCACAGACAACAAACCAGTCAGCGATCGTATGCCCAGTCAATGCCACATGTCTGCCACATCAGACATATAGACGAACCGGTCACTAGCAGAGTTAGCCTGAATGTACTGCCACATCAGATCCTAGTCAGGGTACGGATTGCCACGTGTCATCATTTGATTCATCCATGTCAAATCCCGGTCAATGTATGGCTTGCCATGTGTCATCATTCGATTAGGCCACGTCATCATTTTCCATATGGTCAGCCAAGGGGATCAATAGTCTAATGACAGTCAAACGACCGTCAAATTTAGAATCATGAAATGCTGACTTCAGCACTACATCAATAAATTTTGAAAATTTTGGAGCCCCCTCTCATTTGAATTTTTTATTTTGATGTTCAACTTCAAGAGGTCATATCTTGTTCATTTTAGCTCCTTTTTTTGTGCAATTTTTTTTTTATTTGGGTTAATTTTTCATGCTCTTCGTAGTGGTGGAGAAATTTTCTTATTTTGATGGACAAATTTTTCACAATTTACAATTTTTGATGACTGTACCTGTCTAATCCTCAATTTTGCAACTTCAAAGGTTTCGTTTGGGGTCATACGACCTTCTTTTTAGGTGCTATTTGTTGTAAAGTGCATAATTTTTTGTCTACTTTCATAATATGCCATCAGTTTGCATTGATTTTGAGTAGAAATTGTACTTTCAGTATTTTGTCATTTTTGGCCTATTTGGTACTTGTATTTTGTTTTGATCTCAATTTAGATCACTTGCAGTATTTGTTGGGATCTCTTATAGCCTATTTGAGGTAGTTGTAAAGTTGAAATCAGAAGTCCACCTTGCCTCGATTTGCAAATGGTCATTGTATGCGTAGTAAGTATAAAGTGTCAAATCATCATTTTTTTTGGAGGGGGGGGGGGGAGTTGTTGATTAAATAATTTGGGGGAGTGTCTTGTGTGATTGTGTCTCTCTCTCTATCTTTTGTTTTTCTTCATTTTGGTGCCATGGGTTCTCATGATCCACTTTTAACTACACATAATTATGCATCATGGAAGATTAAGGCATGGAGTAAACTAATGGAAAAGGACTCATTCATTATGTAAATGGAACAATAACAACACCACCTGATTCTAAGGATGATCCTAATGCTCGAGTTGAATGGCTCACTAAAAATTCTATGCACTTGGAAAATTGAGTCTACCACAATTAAAGAGGTTGGGATATTTATGACAAATTGTATGGTCAAGTTGATGAGATTAAGGGCTACAAGCTTGATAGTGAACTCACAACATTGGTTCCCATACAATCCAAGATTTTGTAACAAAAGAAAATAAGCTAAGAGAAAAGCTTAAAGATTGTGGCATTGACAAAAAGGATGTTCAATTGGTTTACAACTTGTTGGACAAGCTTCCATCAAACTATGCAACCTTTGTTTCTAGCTTTCACACCCATCAGTTGGCTCAAGTGCCTCCTACACCCCACCATCATTTGATGTATTAATGGAGATGTTGATACTTGAGCAATCTAAGTTGACCAAGATGGGGATTCTCAAATCTTCAAAGTCACAAGCTTTGGTGGCTAATAAAAAGAATCAAAAAAATCAAGGAAAAGGAAAGAACCAAAAGCAACCTAAGCCTAAGTCACAATAAGATGGTGCACAATCCCCCTCTCCAAAACAAGGTGATTCTACATCCTCACCTAAGAGGAAATTATATAAGGACAATATTTTTTGTGCATATTGCAAGAAGTCGGGACATGATGAACAACATTATTACAAGAAGGATATTGATGAATTCAAACATCTTCTTGAGAAGAACAAAAATATTTTGCCTTCTAGAATGTCTACTTCGACTTCTTCCAAAGAAAAGGATAAAGGAAATGATCACTCTTTTGGGACAGATAAAGGAAAGGGACAAGCTCTTTGTGCTACTACAAGTCATGATTCAGGGAGATGGCTTCTAGATTCAAGGGCTTCTCATCATATGGCATCTTCGGAGTCTATGTTCTCTTCATTTGAACCTTGCACCATGCCACAGATTTTGATGGGCAATCATACATACATGGATTTGATTGGGAAAGGATCTATTTCCATTGGGGATAACTTCTTCAATGATGTGTTGTGTGTACCCCATTTGACAAACAATGTTCTTTCCATCTATCAAATCAGACATAGTGCAACAAAGAAAACTGTGGAGTCCACAGAGGAATGAAAGCTATTGGTGTAGGAATTAGTACATGGGTCTCAAATTGGTTTTGAGGAGTAGTATATTTGAGAACCTCTACATAAATGGCTATTGTAGTAGTGTTTTCATAAAAAATGTAAGCTATACTACACAGAACATCCATACCATATGAATTACCTTGTATCAATCTCCTTAAACTCTTAATCTAGTGGACTACCTCTCCAACTAAGTATTTTGTACTCACAAATTATTGAAGTCCTTCTAATTCCTTGTCAATATTCTTCAATAGTTCATTAGAAACTTCATTTGAAAGGCCATTCTTATCATGATAACTAAAAGGGAAACATTTTTTAGATATATTAAACAAGACATGTATTGAATTAATGCACGATTGTTTTCCTAAGTTCCTTGGTGGGAACAAGTAAATATGCAACTTAGAATCAACAACATTAGTTTTTAAATCATGACAAGCCATGAATAAATAAATTCTTCTCACAAGAACCTCATATTCATAAAAAATGAGTTATGAAACTCATCAAAAAGTACAAGCTCCTTAAACACACACTTATTTCTAGAAGGAAATGGAGAAAAAACTATGAGAAAGGAGAGGAAAACTTTTCTATGTATTTAATACTTAGGTTCATCTCACAAAATTTATTATAAATTTAATATAAAATAATAATAATGTAATTAATTAACTAACTAAACAAGTGATACATAATGGCAACAATGATGTAATTGATAAACCAAGTTACTAAACTATTAGAAATAGTAATATTCTAATTAGTTAACCAATGCAATCACATAAGTAATAAATTTTAGCAATGATTGCACCTAAATCTAAAACTTTTATGAAAATAAATTAGATCTAAAAATGACAATACTTTTTTTGCAAAATCCAAGACATGTTAGGTTGACCAAAATGATTACTATGGAAATCAGGTCCTAGCCTATTGATGTACAATAAGATCTCAAATCATGATAGAATATCATTTAGAAAAATAAATAAGATTCACATATAGTCCTAATAGAAGAGTTGAACACTTTAGATTAATTTTTCCTTATTGATATGTAATGGATTTAAGATTGTGAAGTGTTCTTTTAAGATCTAAGTTTAATGATATAAAAATTATAAATTCTAATAATAGCACTAAATTGTAGAAGGTAAACCAACACAATAGCTTAGATCTAGTAAGAGAACACAAAAAGGTACCCTTAACTACAATTTAAGCCTAAAAGTGTTATACTAGTGTGTTGTGTGGCCCAGTTTGAGATAGTTTGTGCAAACAAAAAGGTATAGGCTTTCTGTTACGAGGTCCTAAAAGTTTGCCCCTCTAAAATTCATCCAAAAGGTGCCTGACATTGTTATTGAGTACCCTATTTATTTTAATTTTTCCCTATATCAAATCAGGGAATATCTATGACTATCTAATTTGTGCACCCATAAGATTCTCTACTATTGTATCTAAACAAATTCCTATAAAAAATGAGAGAGGAGGGTTGTATTGTAGTGGCTTGCCCAAGTACAACCTTGTGTTGGTGTTCCCACCTCAATAAAAAAAATTATGGATAAAAAAGAGAGCTTGTCCTTAGATGGACAAAGGCTAAAATGATAATGGAAATTCTTGAATTTACAAATTTATTACCTCAAATATGAAACCCTTGGTATGAAGTTTCACATAAGGCTTGATATTACTTAAAATATGTTAATGGATGATTTTATTATTGAACAACATATTATGATTGATCATGACTATTGAGGAAAAGATGTAAACTTGCATACTTTTTGCTCTTTGGTTGTTTTTTATTAAGATAAATGGGTTTTACAAGGACCTAAAACCCATAGTCAAAGAGAGACAAAAAAGTAAACAGTTGCTAACTAGTCCAAAAACAATGGCAAAACAGCCACAGAAACAGGGGCCACGCCCACACAACAAAAACACAAAAAACAATAATAGAAAAAATAGGAATCCAGTAAACCAGAGATCGCATCAGCTCTAAATTCTTTTGGATCATGCTCTTATTTATTTCCTTGAGCTCTTCCACGATGAACTTGGAGGTACTCTTCTCTTGGTTCCTTCTCTTCATCCTCGTATAGGGCCTCGTAGTGACCTTTGATCCCGTACCTTACAAGTTTGGCTCCTGGATTTTCTTCTTTTGTTTGGTGTCTAAGGGTGGGATACTAGTGATGGGTTGGGATCTTTGGTCTGCGATAATCACATTAACCTTTTTAAGACCCTCTGTGCTACTATCCATGGTTTCCCTACTAATATCAACGAGATTCCTCAAGTTTCCCTTAATCTCTTCCAAGCTTATTTCCAACTGACCAATCCTTGATTCATGATCCGATTTCATGATCTTAAAATCTTTTGTAAGTTTCTGTGTCATTCGGATAAGATTGTTAGTTTTTCTTGGCATGTGCATCTTAGTAAAAGTATCAATGATGCCCTTAATTCCTTCTTTAGGCATGTTTCTCTCCTTGATGACCCAAAGAAAACAATTTTCTTGGCTTTTAAAATAATTTTTAAGGAGAATATCAAAATCACTTTTTTAGTATCCTGCTATTCCCTTTTCTCAACATTAATGGGGATATCAAGCTTTATTTCCTCCAACTTTCCCTTGGCTTCCCCTATTCTTCCTAATTTAGACTTCTTCCTATTCGATCTTGGGTGTTTGTTTCTTTTGTTGTTGCCAGTACCAGGTGTAATATTTTATGGGGGAGCCTCCTCTTGAGACCTCTTAAGAAGAATAGTAATCATGATCTTCCGAGACATTGGGGTCCTGCTATTCCATAGCCATACCAGACCCCTCATCCTCCATCTCCATGCCGGACACAATTTGTACATCAGGATTGGTCAAAGAATTGGGGGTTTTGACAAACGGGGAGGGTTTAACCTCATGATCTTTGGCATATTCCATAATGAGAATGATTAACCCCTCATGCAAGATAGGGTTCTCACTCTTTTTGGTGTGATTCATCAGGCTATGTACAAGAGAAGATAACAAGTAGAAAGGCAAAGATATTATTTTGTTATGCCTAAAATGATTCAATATCATAAAGTGTTGAGAGAAGATAAAAGCGTAGTGGTCGTCAAGAGTAATGTACCTCATAAGATCACTTCAACCACATCAACCCAAAGTTATTGTAGGTCCTTCTTGTTATAACCGTCATTGATCATCTTTCACACCCTATCTCTCTTGCTTTGTTTGCCAAAGAAGACCGAAATGGCTTCTTCCACTACCCTCCTCTCTCTAATATTTTTTTTCCCATCCATCTACATGATGGTTATCTCTGTAATGAAGGCTTCATCTATTCTAAACTCTACTCCAAAATCTGTGAAGATACCTTTCTTTCAACCGTTCACAAAAGCCTCTGTCATTTTTGGGTCATTGCCATAAAGCCTCTTGAGATACGACACAAGGCCCCCATCAATAATATTCGTCCACAACTCCCTATTCTTTTCCCATTTCTCATAGGAAGTAGGATCAATTATGTTTTTATCACCTACCATATGCAGTCTACCTCTATAAAATTGGGTGTAAGCACCAAACCCGAACTAGGCAATAAAAAACTAGATACAAAAGAAATCTCTAAAAACTCTGGTTTTGAAATTTGATCTCAAATCCAATGAAAGATCATTACTCATTTGGCACTTAGTCATTATTATTGTGAGATGAATAGCCAATACAATCGGTGTCTTTTCTTGTTAGTTCACACAATTGTAGTAGGAAAGTTTCCCTTCCTGTCCACCATGGTATATCCACATAATCCACACAAATGTTTGCTAGGTGGTCTACTAGCATGTTGCCTTCTTGATAAACATGGGAAATTTTTAATTCGTCTAGTTTTATAATCATGATGTGGCACTCCTAAATTAAATGCTTAATAGTCTAGCTGGGCTCAATATGTTTACTCACACATCTGATAATGTTTAGTGAATCACTCTCAAGAAACAATTTTTTGAACCCTTCTTTGATAGCCATGTGTAACCCAATGTAAGCATTTTTTGCCTCAACGAAGTGGTTTTTCTAGCTGCCCAGTGGGAGTGTCACTGTTGAAACAAGCCTATTATTATGGTCGCGAGAAACTCTCCCACAACTAGTTGACCCAAGATTACCTTTAGCCACTCCATCAACATTGATTTTGGTCCACCAACTTGGGGGAGCAACCCAAACAACATTAGTTCTCGTCTTCTTTAACTTGAAGGTAGGTTTAGAAATATCCCAGTTGATATGCCATCTATTGATAATATTCTAGTCCTGAGTCAAATTAGGAATAGGGGGGTCAAGCTTCTGAGATGGACAAGAAGAGATAAAGTTTTCCTTAATGGCATTCTAGATTCTTCAAGCAACAGATAGAGCAAATGACTCTTTGTCCATGAGGATTCGATCGTTTCTTTCTTTCCAAATCCCCCAAGCCAGATGGGGCAACATAACGCACCATAACACTTTGAGAGAAGGATTATCTAGAGGAAAATTCCATTGGGACCAACAGTCCAAAAGGCTCTTGGGAAGGCACCAAATAATTCACTAGAGATCAAAAAAAGGAGCTGAGACATATCTGGAGAAGGAGCAGTGCAGCAGCAGGTGTGTAACGTCTTCAGCGTTTTCCTTGCACAAAAAACATCTATTTGGAATAGCCATACCCCTTTTGCACAAGTTATCAATGGAAAGAATCTTAGTCTTTGAGACAAGAACTGAAAAGAGCTAACAATTTCCTATTGCAATCAAAAGAAGAAGATGCGTCTAGCTTCTTGGCAGATTCCCTGGGACCCTCCACAGCATGGGAGAGACGATTTGTCATTTGAAACATCCTTGTCACACATTGGAACTCACAAAGTGCCACCATCCCACACCGCATTGCCTCCTCCATCAAATTTTTCGTCCCCTTTCGCATCTCCCATGATACCCTCCACATGAACTCCTTCGCATCCGCCATTACTTCTCTTTCCCACCCTCTACAGATTCAAATTGTCCTTCACCATAGTCCCCAATGATGCATTATTCACCTCTTTTCTCCTTGGTTGTTGATTTATTCTTTTTTGAGTCAATTATGCTTGATTAGATCCTCATACAATGATCTCAATAAGACTTAGAGTTTGAGTGAGAGAGGAAGTTGCATTTACATCCAAGATAGACCCTTTCAAATTTAATGTTTTAGTAGGGATAATGTTCAAGGGAAGTTTCCCACTACTTACAAAGTTGACATTCATAATTCAAATTTTGGACCCAATATGCCTAGAGAGGGGTAGTGAATGCCTGAGTTGAAGATAAGGATTCTAGGTGCACTAGTCCTAATAGTTGACTTCGTAAAAATGTTATGAATAAGGGAATCTACGAAGTTAATAGAATTGATACCAAAAATGAGCACAATAAAACATAAAATAAGTATACATTAGGCACAATCACCAAGGTGGGTCCAAAATAAGTGTCAAGTGTGAAATTGTAAAGGCTATAATTTTCTACACCAAATAGGGATGTTCATTGATGTGTTTCACCTGATTTGGAAAAAACTTGTTGTCACATTACATACTTGTTAAGAGTAACTAGTTCTCTTCTATTGGTAATATTTACAAAGCTTATTATTGTAGGTGATTTTCATTGTAAATTGCATTCCTTTATAAATTCATACTCACTTTGGTGGTTGTGCCTAGTGTATATAGTTCATGTATGATTGCTCTCAGTTTTAGGATCATTTTTGAAAAAAATATGCAATTCTCTTACTCATGGTCTTTGTTCTAAATCAAATTACTCGGATTGAAGCACCCAAATTCCCTATATTAGTGGACTAGGATTCCAAGTCCTCATATCCTAGTGGACTATAGTGCCCACCACCCTTGTCCATGTAGTTTGGCCCCAAATTCAGAGTTACAATTTTTGGATTTGCAAGTAGTGATAAATTCCCCCTTGATGTTAGTCTTCCTCAAAAATTAAATATGAAATGGTGCAAGTTTCATATAAATACAAATCCCTCTCTCATTTGAACTCTAAGTATCAATAATAAGAATTTTAATTGAGAATTTAATAAAGCATATTCATTGGAACTAAGAACAAGTCTATAGTAAAGGATTCAATCATTCATGATCAGATTTTATGTGTTCCTCCATGATGAAGGCATGCATTAGCAACATTCAAGCAATATCTAGCCTTATGTGAGACTTCAAGCCAAGGATTTCATATAGTAAGGTAGCATTTATCAACTCAAGCATTTCTAATAAGGTTTTAACCTCTATCCTTTGTAAGGAAAAGCTCTTCTTTCATATATCATTATTTTAGTGGAGGTTGTAACACCAACATAGGGTTTTACTTAGGTAGGCCCCTATAGAACAAACCCATTTTTACCCATTTTTGTATGTGTGTGTTCAAATATTTCTGTAGAGACTGCTACAGGTGTGTAGAGTAGACAACAATAGATTATCTTAGACTTTGAATAAGAAAAAAAGTTGGAATATGACACCCTCTAACCATGTCCAATTGTTTTCAACTATTTTTTGGAGAGACAGATCTATAGGAACCCTTGATCTAGAATTTGAAACTTACTTTTGATTCAGACTCCCTTAGACTATGCCACCTAGTAGATGAGTCCCACATTTTTATCTACAAATTGTAGCTCGTAGTTCTTCTCTATCTCCTATTTCTAGATATAAGCTACTAGTTCCTCTCTATCTCCTATCTCCAATTTTATATTTCACTATTATTGCTAAAAGTTTTCAAATTCATATCATTTAACCTAGTTCATTTATATACATTGTCCAATCTCAAATACATTGCATTTGTAAAAAAAAATAGAATCATAAACACAAGTGCTTAACTCAACTGGATCTATCTTAGCCAAGCTTAACTTCAATTTTCGCTCCTTCATTGACATGCATCAATTTGATGGTGTATATGCTTGTGGTGGTGATTTGAAAATCATAAAACTATCCTTAGAAGATCATACTAGCCTTGTGGAGGTGTTCAATGCTTGACAATGCATTGTACAATTTTTTCATAAAAAATGTAATAGCTACCATTCCTCCTATAGACAAAAATTAGAAATTTGAATTTATTATTTCTTTTAATGTATTTCTTATGCCTTAAAATGATGAGAAGGTGGGAGAATTGAACTTTTTTGTTGTTACATGTTCCATTTTAAGAAGGTCAATCATCTTAAATAGAAAACTACAATATGCAATTTTAGAAGGTTAAAAGAATTTAAAAATAAATAAGATGCATTACTAAATGCAGAGGTTTTTCAAGTTAGCATGATCCTTATAATAAAAAATTATAACCAAAGAGAAAGTGGAGGGAATGAATGATAGAGAGGAGGTGGTATGGAAATGGGAAAGTTGTCACTGATTTATTGGTCTCTTAAAATGAAAGTGGTAAGAGGAGGCTATGTGAAAGATGGTGGGATATGAAATAAGGGAGAGTGAATTAGGTGTAGGATGTTCTAGTGTGAATAAAGACACTTTCTAACTAATTATTGGTTAGCATCTATTCATACATGTTAAGTTTATTTAGGATAGTTTAGTTGTCACATGACACAATTTGTTAATATTGTTTATATTATTTATCTTAGATGTCCTTCTCGAAAGAGATGAGTCAGCATCTTGCATTTAAAATTGTCATGACAGTAGTTGTAACTAATCCCTCCTCACTTGTCTATATAAGCAAACTCATTTGTACATTACAACATATAAATTCATAGCAATTCATTGCAGGTGCATCTCAAGCATTGCTTCTCGTTCTCCTTTGATGTTCATTACTCGGCTGCAACAGTCTCTTTTGTGTGGTTGGTTATTACTTGATTATGAAGCTTGACCAGCTTCATCTTGGACATCTAATTTCTTCAACATGATATCAGAGTCGTCCAGTTCGTAGGATAGATATCAATTCAGCATTGAAACTTCTAAGAATTTTTAGAAGTCGCCTCACTGTTGTTGTTCCGGACTGTGGCAACATTTTCCTTTTTTTTTTTTGGTAACAATTGTAGAAGAGCAATTTATCATTGAGATTTTCTTTCAATTGATATTATTGCAGTCTTTGGAGCAATTTTTGGGGCAACACTAATTGACATTGGCAATAGAGTCCATTTCCTCCAGCGCTATTATTGACAGTGATATTCTTCTTTCAATCGTACATTTCTATTGTGGAGCGACATAGATTTTTCCCTCCACCGTATATTCAGCCTGGTAGTGATTTAACTTTTTATTCTACCAACAATTATTATTATCACAAGAGCTGCGATTATACTTGGGAGCTGTATATCTATTTCCAGCTCATGCCAAATGAATCATCTTTTCTCATTGGTTGGCGATACATACAGTGAGGCAATATTTTCTTCGAACGTTGCAGTGACATCATTATCTCCATAGCTAAATAGTGAGGAGATCAATTTTTATTTGCAGTAGACCTTACCTCCTTTAGCAAGGTGATACTTTTTAAGCTTGTGTCATCAGGAGAGACATATTAGAGAGGTGCAACGAAATATTAGTTTGGCCTTGTTCTCTCTAATGCAACGATTTGTATTTGTATTGGCCATCGATATTAATTATATGTGTCTAAGGGGTCAGTTTTAAATCATACATTAAGCAATTTATTAAGTCTAGAGAATGTTAGTCAATTTTGAGTGTTTAACACTTTTAAGTCTAGAAATGTATTCTTAGTGTGATCACATACATTAAGCAACATATTAAGCCTAGAAAACATCAGTCGACTTTGAGTGTTTAATACTTTCAAATCTAGAAATGTAAGCTTAATGTTTGTGGTTTAAACCATTCTATCTAAAGGAGGTGAGATTTATTTTCTGGTGATGCGGTTTGGTGTGATTTGGGTTGCATCAATTATCATATAAGTTTATCACTTTGATCAAAGCATTTTTTTGTAAGTGTGATGCATATTTAATATTGATTGACTGATTTTAAGGAAGTCAATTCTTTGATTAAATTTGTAGTTGTGATATACCAAAGGCGGTGATATCGTTTGAGGGTAAGCACTTTCATCTTATTGGACTACCTTCTATTAGTAGTGGTGATATTTATTTCTTGGTTAATGTGATACTAATATTCATTAGTGACTGTAGTAATTGTGGCAAGGTTTGCATTTTTCTCATTGGTCTAAGCAGCAATATTGTTAAGTGCTATTCCTAACATCTATCTAAAATTACAAAAGAATCTTATTTTCTTAGCATTTCTCTTATTTCTAGTTGATTGATACCCAGGTTGACATCATTGGAATCTTCATTTGATATGAGATCTTACTTGTTCATCAATTATCATATAAGTTTATCACTTTGATCAAAGCATTTTTTTGTAAGTGTGATGCATATTTAATATTGATTGACTGATTTTAAGGAAGTCAATTCTTTGATTAAATTTGTAGTTGTGATATACCAAAGGCGGTGATATCGTTTGAGGGTAAGCACTTTCATCTTATTGGACTACCTTCTATTAGTAGTGGTGATATTTATTTCTTGGTTAATGTGATACCAATATTCATTAGTGACTGTAGTAATTGTGGCAAGGTTTGCATTTTTCTCATTGGTCTAAGCAGCAATATTGTTAAGTGCTATTCCTAACATCTATCTAAAATTACAAAAGAATCTTATTTTCTTAGCATTTCTCTTATTTCTAGTTGATTGATACCCAGGTTGACATCATTGGAATCTTCATTTGATATGAGATCTTACTTGTTCATCAATTATCATATAAGTTTATCACTTTGATCAAAGCATTTTTTTGTAAGTGTGATGCATATTTAATATTGATTGACTGATTTTAAGGAAGTCAATTCTTTGATTAAATTTGTAGTTGTGATATACCAAAGGCGGTGATATCGTTTGAGGGTAAGCACTTTCATCTTATTGGACTACCTTCTATTAGTAGTGGTGATATTTATTTCTTGGTTAATGTGATACCAATATTCATTAGTGACTGTAGTAATTGTGGCAAGGTTTGCATTTTTCTCATTGGTCTAAGCAACAATATTGTTAAGTGCTATTCCTAACATCTATCTAAAATTACAAAAGAATCTTATTTTCTTAGCATTTCTCTTATTTCTAGTTGATTGATACCCAGGTTGACATCATTGGAATCTTCATTTGATATGAGATCTTACTTATTCATAGTTTGCAACAACATTATTTTTTGGATTGTGATATTTTCTTAAAAGGCTTTGAATATTTGGAGGAGTCATTTTTGGTGTTGACTTATCCTTTGAACTGATAGACTTCCAATGCCAGTCAATCGTAATCAACCATCCCCTACTAGCAATTCTCATCCATTTAGGTGCCTTGTTCTAGCTAAAAAATTATTCTTCAATTTATCATAGTTATAATTATTGTTAATTTGGCAAATATAACTTTTAGAATTGTAAAATTATCTTTTTCACTTCATCCTTTTGTGCTCTTTTTAATCATGGTAGATTCAAGCATTGAATTTATCAAAAAGGAAAATCATGAGTTGCAACAATTACTCATGCTGCATAACATTTATGTTTCTTCTTCATCAAGTTTATCTCCCAAACATGAGGGTAGATCTCCTAATTATACAGAAGAGGCTTATGCCTTGATTACCACTCATGCCCCTAGAAACATTGATTGTGATCCTTTGGAGGTTTTTGAGACTTCAACCGAGGTTACTTTAGAGTTTCCTAAATCTTCTTTAGAGTCACTAATTGAGACTTTCATTATTCATAATTAGTGGGACTATCATTGTCCTTCCCATTTGGTTGGAGGAAATATTTCAATATATTCATCTTTGGATTTTGCTCCATATTAGTTTCTACAAAGTTCTAGCTTGTCACTTTATTATATGTTTGGGTATGTACTAGATTTGAGTGTAGCATCATCATCTTTCATGGACAAGGAGACACATGAGCAATTTTTAGAGACACCATCTTCAATCTTCATTCTTGCATATTTCTTTGAATATATAGAATGGGAAGCATCCCTACATATCTATATGGTTTTGTTTCTTCCTAAGGGTAGACAAGTGGTTTGTAAGCATTGGATCATGTTTTTCCTTCAAGCACTTACCATTATTGCAGGTGATCATTCATTATGGGGGGTACTACATAGTCTCTCACTTTCCCTCCTAACGGAGTCTATCATTTGTATTCTTGTGATTGATGTAGTTCTCAAGGGGTATTGATGAGTGACCTCCATACATTACTTCACTAGTACATACTTTTGCATTTGCATATCACTTTTTTGGAGAGAATTTTATCCCATAAGGTTTTCTCCTTTTCTCCATTTGTGAGAGATTAGTTGCATGATTAGTTGTGCATGGGTACCTAACATGCCCTAGTTGTCAGGACTCATATATTGGACCTTCACATTAGTCTTGCATCATTTGCATAATAATTTCGCTCTGTAAGTTGCACTTAAGGGGAGTTGTTGGTATGAATAAGGACATTTCCTAACTAGTTATTAATTAGCACCTATTCACACATGTTAAGTTTACATAGGATATATTAGTTGTCATATAACACAATCATTTAATATTGTTCATGTTAGTTACCCTAGGCGTCCTTCTAAAAAGAGATGAGTCAACATCTTCCATTTAATATTGTCATGAGGGAAATTGTAACTACTCCCACTCACTTGCCTATATAAGAAAGCTCATTTGTACATTTTAACATATCAATTAATAGCAATTCATTTCAGGTGCATCTCAAGCATTGCTTCTAGATCTCCTTTGGTGTTCATTACTTAGTTGCAACATTCTCTTTTGTGAGGTTGGTTATTGCTTGGTTGTGAAGCTTGGCCAACTTCATCTTCATCATCTAATTTCTTTAATATAGGACATGATGACACCTTTTTTGGAGATTCCTTTTTAAAAACAATAACATTTAGACAAATGCATGGAAGGAAAATGAGCATGCACATTTTCTAGTGTTTCACAAATAGAAAATAATAATGATCTTGAAGGAGGCTATGTGGATGATTCTTCATAGAGTTAGATAATGACATATATCAGATTTTGTATGTTTTCAAATTGATGATTCTTTTGATTTCAATATAACATTAAATGCAAATTTGATCTCCAACTATATATGATTTTCTTGTGTGGTTATCAAATTTGCATTGATAGGATGTAATCATAAATAGCTCCACTAATATTACTCAATCCTTTGATTTGCATCACATAACAAGCTTCATAAAGGTCGTTAACAAGTGTAACCCCTCCTTACTACTTTATTTGGTGTCTAATATAGTTTTATATTTTCAATGCAAGAGGCAGAACTTTTAGAGGTCGTAGCTTCTAATTTAGTATGATAGTAAGCCTCTATTACTAATTTATAAAACTTACAAAGGTTCACACAACTAACATCTTTATCAGTTAGATGCTAAACAATCCAATTTTTTTTTACTTTGCTCAAAATGAAGTCTATATTCTAAAATTACATTTTTATGTTTCATAATCGAAAATCTTCATTCCTATTACACTTATCACTAAAAACAATGTTTAGACACCTTTCAACAATATTAAAAGTTACAGCCCAAAACAATAGAAACAAATCATATTTATAATCGTAAAAAAATTAAATTTCTAACATACTAATCAGTAGTCTAAAAATATTTCAAACATGGAGCTCAACATCAAACTTAAAATTAATCACTATTACTCTATTTATTAAATTTTTGTACAATAAATGCAATTAAATGGTGAGGCCCAGGTCTGAATCCTAAACTAAATTATGATTGACTGTGAAATAATTGATTTAATTAAGATCTATGTATAGAACATATTCTATTTATCTACAACTACATCAATCTTATAAATACGGAGGTCCACATTTTTTATGTCTCTCAACGATTATAATGTTGAATAATCTCACCAGTGCATCTCAACAACAAGAACATTAAGAGACAACACAATCATTTATCAGAAGCAAACAAAATTCCTTACAGAAAATAATAGTGAACTTACACTAGTGTCTCCACCATTTGCATCAACATAAATGATGCTTTAAGAGTTCAACTTCCATTTAATAAAGAAATGTGTACCAGAAACCTTAAAGGGTGTGACAATAGTGAGCAAATACACAGATTTAGCGCTGAAAGAAGAAACCCTAGAACCGACACTTTATCATCGCTAATGGTATTTAATTAGAATTCGGTGCAGCCGTAGCACTGCCATTGCTTTCCATCAACCACACTGACAATCATTCATTTTCTTCCTACACGAGAAAAAAAACACTTGGGCGCCATCTTTTTCATGAGTTCTGGGAATGGATATAAATATGTGTAGCTGCACATATGCTTGTAAATTGCCCAGAAGAAGTTGCAGACTTTCAGGAAATTAATGGCTTCTATAGGAGAAGTTGCAGTGGCCATTACGTTGTTAGTCTTGACCGTACAAGGTTTTCTTGTATTGGGTGAGTGTCTTTTTCAACCTCTGTTTCGGTGAATTAGCTTTAAAGTGCTTCTGTGTTATAGTTAATTAGACTGGCCTCAAACTCATGGCTTAAATTTCATATATTAAGTTTTGATTTTTGAGAAGTGTTAAACATTCAGAGTTGACTGACACTTTTTAAATCTAATATGTTGTTTAGTGTGTGTAGTTTAAGACTGATTGTGCAGTCACTGATAATAACATATTATGTTGTATTTGATAGATTATGAATATTGTATTATTAATACTGTGTTAGAAAAGACAATCCACTATTATTTTGTTAAACTAACATATAATCCATAGATTTTTTTATCTTCTAAATGTTCATTACGTCTAATCTAGATATACGAAAACCAGTCCCTACTAAACAACTATGCACCAGCTTTTTACTGTGAGCTTAATTTGGTCATGAGATTATATGGCATTATGTTCCTGTTTTATCTTGTTGCTAACAGTTTTTGGATTTGATTGTGTTACAAATTTTTATCATCAATGTTTCCGATCACATTCCATGATCTTACATCTCCTTGATCTCTTGCATCCTGATAATGGATCAGAGAATGTGATCGAAAACCTTAATGATAATTTGTGACACAATCAAAATCCAAAAAAATAATAATGATATTCAAATCAATTGTGAAAATCTAATAGCATTGATTGATTTGTTATTCTTTCCAACCACTTCAGCAGATTTGGAATAATTAGAGCACATTGATATTATAACCGTGCTTCATAAATTTAAAGGAGTGAATGTATGTGGTTATAGGACGTCTGGAATGTGAGAAGCTGCCGATAGAGTTCTGCGCTTTCTCTGTGTCATCGTCAGGTGCTCGTTGTGTTCTGGAAAAGGAGTACTCCTTGTTCGACCGATCAATATACAACTGCAAGGTAATGACTTTCTCTTAGAACTTTTGTTTTCTTATAGAACAGATAATGAAATTTTATGTAATGATAAGTTGTAATTGTGATTTTCTTGTAACTGTATTGCAGTCATCGGCCATCATGGCGGAGAAGAGGAGGGAATGGATTGAGAGTGAGAAGTGTCTGCGAATTTGTGGTTTACAGAGAATGAGTGTGGGTATGTCCATTGACGATATTAACGAATATTCTGAGTTTTCTTCTAAATTGTGCTCAGACAAGTGCCAAAGCAGCTGCCCCAACGTTGCAGATCTTTACCCCACTCTAACTTCAAATGGAGGTAACCTAATACAACCATTTCTTCATCTAATTCCTCTTAACATAGATATATAATTAATGATTGTATATTTTCAAACAACAACCTTATTTAATGGTCTTGTTTCTAAGATTGCAGACATGGGAATTGTTAAGGATCTTTTGGATCGTATAGGTTGTCTTACAATCCTTTTCTTCATTTTTTTTTTGAGGGGGGTCAGTTTTTTATATAATTTAATTTATTCTTAAGCATAAATGAGAAAGAAAATAGTTTGAATTGTTTGTCTTTTGTGTATTCTAATTAAAGAAAAATATCTTTTATTTTTTCTTCGATTTGTCTTCGTTCTCATCATTTTTATTTTAAGTTCTTCATACCCATCTTTTTATTATGGATCTTTGGGATTGTATAACTTTTCTTGCAATCCCTTTTAAGTCATCTTTGTTATTTGTAAACTTTTTTTTTTTTTCAGAATATTAATGAGAAAGAAAATGATTTTAATCTATTTTCTTAATTTTTTTATATTTGTCTTTTGTTTGTTCTAAGTAGAAAAAAAAGGACTTTATTTTTTCTTGTGTTTGTCTTCTCTTTCTCATCATTTTAATTTTATGTTCTTTGTACTCATTATTTTTTAGTCATGTGAGGTGTTCTCTCAAGTCAAACATATTGTTTGAGATATTTAATAGTCTAATCTTTAAAACAAAAGGTTTATCGTATGACTAAAACAATAATCAATTTAAAGGTATAGATTATGTGTCTCGTCACTTTATAATTGGCATATGGAAGTTACATCTATTTATTTATATGTTTTCAATATTATATAAGTATAATTTTATTTTAATTTTTAGAATTTTGATGATGGCAGGATTATATTTACCACATTTGTGTGAAGTTCATGACAAAAGAAGTCGAAGATTGGTATTACAAAATGAGAGTGGAAGTGGGAGTGATGTGGATAATGAGCATGAGGATATGTTAGTTGCTGCACCTACACCTTCACCTATGATGATAAATGCACTTACCCCTTCTCCCACCATGAATGTGCCTATGTTTGGACCTACACCTGCAATAATAGATGCACTTACCCCTGCTCCAACTATGGGAGTAGACTAAAGATACAACATTTGGACCTCCTAAAACTATAGATTACAGTCAATAATGTTGATCTGTCGACACAATAAATAGTACTAGTTCAATTCACAATGTTGATCTAATAATAGGCTAAGAGTTACTAGTCAAGTTTATAATCCTTTGTTGCATAAATTATATTATTAAGAGATAATAAAATATCATTGTACTACTATGTTAATGGATATACATAATGTTTTATATTGTATCAATCTGTTGGTAGTTAAATCTATAGAGAATAATATCCAAAACTAAGAGTTCTCAATGTCTTGTATACATTTTCTCATTTCCTTGGACCAAAGAAGGGTAATCGAATTATCTTGAAGAAGGTCACACAAAATACTATCTTATTATAATAAAAAATAGAAAGAATAAGAAATGGATGCACTAGAGAATGGGAATTGGGATATCGTCAAAGGAGGAGGTTTGAAACCTAAACCTTCTTTCAAAAAGTGTGATGCATATTTCTCATGAGTCTCAATGTTTTGTTGCACACATCCTAAACAATTTTGATTGTATCCATGTCTAGAATCAAATAGAGGAGTTAAAATTTCTACAGGAGAGGGTTCATTCTTAGTATCAAAGTTTAAAGAGCCCTAATCATCATAAATACATGTTTTAAAAGAAGAGGTGGTATTTAAAAGAAGCTTTTATAAATGACACACAAGGAGCCTCCTTCAAGGCTTCTTACTTAAATGGAGGTATCGTGTATTCATTAAAGGAAGGTATAAATCCTAATGCACCTCAATCATTTTGTAATGAAGCATCATTGACAAGAGACTATGTTGTTGAAGGATTCACATTTTTAAGGGGGGATATACATCCTAATTCATCTTTAATAACATCATATTGATTAATATCAGCCATAATTGTGTGAATTTTAGTGTTATGTATGAATTTGATTGTGCAATGAAGTATATAAGGGACTACTTTCATAGCGTGAATCCGTTGTCTAGATCCTGAAGAATATTATAATTGAGATCATTGGGAATGCCATGGATAGGAGTGGGAAAAATCAATGGTCCTATTTTGAGAGGTAGTATGACTATACCTACTTATCATTTATGTATATTACTTAGTTATTTCAATTTCATTGCTTATGTTTAATTTTGTCAAAATGTAGCATATAATTCTAGTTATACATTTTACAGTTCATGTAGTAGTATTATTTATGAGTTAGTATAGCTTAGATTCATTAATATTGTTTTCATTATTATTTTTTTACTACAAGTTAATTTCCTTCTATAATTGCAATTCACTTACATGATTTTTTTTTTGAATTTAATGGAAGATAGTTATTCTAGGTAACAACAACATAGATAAGTTCATGGTGCACATATGATGCTAACTCATTTCAAGTTCATGTCCATAGGTTGACAATTTAATCACGCCCAAGTCATAGAATCTGATTTAGTTAGCCTGAATTATCAAGTGGATATTAAATACCATATAAGGGGGTGTTGTTGTGAATATGGTTTTGGATGTAGTAAGGTAATATACCTATTATTTATTCTAGTTCCGAGTAGGGGATTTATTAACATAACTTAAGTTTACTTAGATCCTAGGCATCCTTCTAGAAGATTTCTTAGTTGTCACAAGATCTTATCTTATCTCATGACAACTACATTTAGTTACCTAGGTCAACACTTTATTTTTCTCATTGTATAAGATTGTGACACATATGAAAATATTGTCCAATTCTCTCTCTAACCTTGCCTTTATAGGAGAGGCCTCTTATGTAATGTTTTATATCCATTGTAATACTTAATCAATATTGCATTATTGAAGTAAGCTATTCTTATCATTTTCTCTTGTGTAATTTATTTTGGCCTTGTAGGGATCCTAGGGGTGTTGTGGAGTCACCTATCTACTCCAATACAAATAAAAAGGATAAATGATTACTAGCTTGAGGATATATTTCATTATTTCCTTGGACTCATTTGTAAGCTAATTAATCATGAGAAAAAACTACATGGCTTAACAAAAATTACAAGGTCTGTGGACTAATATGTATTAATATTTATGACGATTTTATACATCAAATAATGAATATTGGGTTCTCTTTCACTACATGAAACAAAACTCAATAATTATATGAATACCTTGGACCTTCATCTCATAGTGATGATTCCTTAGATCATATTAAGACTTATGTTATCTCATCTTTAGTGGACATCCTCACGGAATGAATCATTTTTTTGGGTTGACATGCATTGATACATAATCTCCTCCATCTACAATTGTATCTACAAATTTTAGTTTCACTTGTTTAAATATTTTTAGTTTTTTGTGCAATAGGATCTTTGACTTCTTGTAGGTATAGCTAATTGGTATGGATTATTGCCAAACATTGCATGTTTTATGATTCCTTCCTTGTATACTTGGAGTAAACTATTGAGGATATTCACAGTATTGTATTATTTTATTTCCTATCGAGTTGTATCATCTTCTTCAAATGTTTTGAGGGCATGTTTTGACCCTCTAGTTTCCTCTTTCATTCATCATTGTAATAGTTTCACATTGGCATTCAGAAATTTAAATAAAAATTGAAGGAATCATCATTGACTTCTATTTGTTCATATTCTTTTTAAAAATTGGAATACAAGTTCCATACTTTTGTGTTTGTACTTCTTTCAAATGGGAGGAATGGTTTTTGATGGGGTTGGATCATATTTAGCATTCATTATCAACCATCTACCATCACTATAAAAGATTCTATAATGGGTGAAGGTTGCATAGCTTTTCCCCTTCTCTCTAATGTACAGGAATACTTTCTCACATCAAGTTTTGTATTTTTCATCTTTTAGGGATTTATTTACCATCAATTTGGGAGACCTTTTTGCATAGGATTATTTCCTCTTCTTTATTAGGTTTAATTGTAATTGGGTACTTTACCAAGCCTTTTTTTTTCATTCCTCACCTAAGTTATTCTTAAGGGGGAGTTTATGTTAAATTATTGTTTAACCTTAGCTTAAAAGAATTATTTTACTTGCTATATCTTAATATTTATTACATGTTGGTTAGATAGGTAAATATCTATTAAATCCATTATTTATCCATCACACTTTTTGTGCATTTGCTCTCTAAAAAATAGTATAAAAATGTTTTTTTTTAAATGCTTTGAAGTAAGGTCATCTTCAAATGAGTATCTACCATTATTCAAACATGCTTCCAATATCCTTTGAATGAAGGTTCCTTCATTTAAATACAAACATTTAAGCAATGTTTTTTTGTCATTTCCCATCCAAAATCATAATTTCCCACAAGTTGGACAAACTATTCTTAGTGTTTCTACTTGTAAAATCTAAGCTTGTACAAGAGAATTGCTAAAGAATTATTTGGAGAAAATATCATAGTATAATGTTCAATAAAAATACATAATGAAACCTCCATCTTATGGCTAATACATAGGAGAATCAATACATAAAAATGTAAAATAAAAATAAGAAAATTTTGAGTTAAAATCATTTAAATGTGGTGCCCAAAATCTAGTTAGAATTTATGCACATATCACAAGATGAGTCTTATGTTAAAATATAAGAAAAAATGTTAAGTTTATCATAAGCACATCATAATCTACACACATTCTTGGGTGCATTATTTTGGATCCATTATGCCCACTTAAACATTTTGTATGTTAGTTCATAAATTCCTCATATTCTCAAAAAGTCTAACTTCGTACTATAGCTCTCTATACATCATAGATGATCTTACCTTTCTATTGTGGGGTAGTGGATAAGAGGAATGTTTTTTAACTAATTTGATCTAGTTAAAATCCAATTTTAATATGTTTTATTGCCTAAATTGACCTCTATAACCTAAAAATAATATTTATGTGTTTTTGAGTCCAAAAATTATAGTTTTATATTCTTAACAATGGGATGCAAGGTTGAGATAAATTTCCTAACATCACTAAGACTCCTTTATTGAGATTATAGTTGGTTAAAAAAAATTTGTACAAATATTTATTATCATGTGCAAATAAATTTTGATTATATGACATGGCACTATCTATTATGCCACACCACTTTCCCCAAAGGTAGAATTTTCTAACTTTTCTCTTAACTTTTTATTACTCTAAACAACCAATAAAGTTTATTAATTTTTTATTATTTTACTTGTGAGACATAAGATACTTATTGCACACTTTCCTAATTATTTAAAGGTTACCATGGAGCACACTTCTTATGGACAAACACACGCAAAAAATCACATGAGTTCCATTAGTTTATATGTAATCAGATATTTCTATTATGTTTACATATATATTTTGCATACATATTTGTAACTATTCATTTACTTTAAAATATATAGTCACTTAGGATTCACATGCATCTAAAATTGGTAGTAGAATGCAATGCGAAAATTTATTGATAATTGATGCTGCTCTAGCACTTAGCTCCATGCAACTCCAGTTTGGACATGAATCTATCCATTCATCACCATGCATAAGCTATTTTTAGTTTAAATCAGTTTTTGTTTATTCATGCAAATAAAGCATGTACTCCAGCATGCATTAATCCTTAAGACTATTTTTAGTTTTGTTTTTTGCATGAGTTTGTTTTTTAGTAAATAAAGCATATTGTGCATGCACTTACTATATTCTTAATTTAGGGAGTAGTTTTTTTTTTTAGTTTGAGAGCCTTAGTAGCTTTCCATGCAATAGTAAGAATATATTTAGAACTATAATAATTATTAATTCTTCCAGGCTGCAAATTCTTTATATATACAGCCTCTATGTAATTTTTTAATTAAGCTTCAATAAAGAAATTGGTGTGTGCAATTCCAAAAAAAAGGGTAATTTTTTTTTTATTTTGAATTGTGATTTCTTTTTGCAATTTATTCTTTTTGTTGTTATTGTTTGCTAATCAGCTGGTTTAGAGAGGATAGGTCAGGTTCAAAATTCTACAAGTGGTATCAGAGTAGGTAAAATTGTTTTGGGTTTTATTGTTGGAATTTCGCCAAAGTTAATAATGTTGAATTCTAACAATATGCTCATTCTTGAATTTGATGGGAATGATTATGATTATTGGTGCATTAAGATGCTGACCTTTTTGATTGGAAAAGATTTGTGGGAGATTATTGAATCAGGTTATGAAGAGCCAGCTGATTGGAATGCCCTTACAACCAATGACAAAATAGCAAGAAAGGAAGCAAGGAAAAAGAATGCTCAAGCTTTGTTTCACATTCAGATAGCTCTTGATAAGAGCTTATTTCCAAGAATATCAAGAGCAATAACTGCCAAAGATACCTGGAAGACTCTACAAGAATCTTACCAGGGTAGTGATCAAGTTAAAGTGGTCAAACTTCAGACACTGAAGCGAGAATTCAAAAATTTGAAGATGCAAGAAGCTGAAAGTATAAGTGATTATTGTGTTAGAGTCAAAGATGTGGTCAATAAAATAGCTACACTTGGGGAAATTGTAAGCAATGAAGTTTTGATTAAAAAGGTGTTGAGATATTTGACACCCAAATGGAATCATGTAGCAATAATCATAGAAGAAAGCAAGGATTTGACAAAACTACAGTTTGATCAACTGGTTGGATCCCTGATGTCTCATGAAGAAAGATTGAAAGATTCTTTTGAAGGTGTAAAGAAATCATTTTCCTCTAAATTGTTAATCACAAAAAATGAAGATGCAAGCAGCAGTAGTGCCAAAATCAATCAAGGCCAAGGTAAAGGGCAAAGCCAAAATTCTTCAAGACGTAGAGGAAGAGGTGGCTCAAGAGGAAGTGGTGGTTTCAAAGGAAGAGGTAGAGGCAAATTTGATAAGAGAAATGTTCAATGTTACCATTGTAACAGGTATGACTGCTTTGAAAGAGTGCAGATTGAAAGAAGGTAAAAGTGCAAACTATGCTCAAGAAAGTAGTGAGAATCCTCCTAATCACTTATTTTTGTCTTATGCAAAGGGTGAAAATACTAGTAAAGATGTTTGGTACCTAGATTCTAGATGCTCTAACCATATGATAGGGAATGAGAAGTTGTTCTCAACAAAGGATGGAAGTTTCAAATCCAAGATCCAGCTTGGTGATGATAAATCATTGGAGGTTGCTGCCAAAGGAGCTATGGAGGTCCAAACAAAAGAAGGTATAAAGAGTATTCATGATATATATTATACTCCACAATTGAAGCACAATTTGTTAAGTGTTGGGCAGCTATGTCAAAAAAATTATAAAGTAGTCTTTGAGAATAAGACATGTACTATCTATGATAAGAATAAGGGTAATAGGGTGATCACTGTTGTTCCTATGACAAGAAATAGGATGTTCCCCTTGAGGTTTGGTGAACATAACAATAGTTTGGCAAATATAGCTTATGAGGATTCAAGTTGGTTATGGCATCTCAAGTATGGGCATTTAAATTTTCATAGTTTGAAGCTTCTAACCTCACATGCATTAGTTTCTGGTTTGCTCAAGGTTGAGGAACACAAGGAGGTTTGTAAAGGTTGTGCTAAAGGAAAGCATGCAAGAGAAAAGTTTCCAAAGGGCAATGCATGGAGGGCTCATCACCCACTTCAACTTGTTCATTCAGATATATGTGGTCCTATGCAGACTAAGAGTTTGGGTAAGTCATCATATTTCATCACTTTTATTGATGATTACTCACGAAATTGTTGGGTATATTTTTTGAAGGTCAAAGATGAAGCCTTGGATACATTCAAGAAGTTTAAAGCCCTTGTGGAAAATGAGAAAGGGTGCAAGATGAAATGTTTAAGGACTGATCGTGGAGGAGAGTTTTTCTCAAAGGCTTTCCAAATTTATTGTGATTTTAATGGCATCAAGAGGCAACTTACTACTGCATACACACCTCAACAGAATGGAGTAGTTGAAAGGAAGAATCGTATTGTGGTTGAAA